>NC_139344.1:174185864-174255864 GCF_055883805.1 Amblyomma maculatum | reverse complement strand
GCACATTGTAAATGTAATTTGTATTAGTAATTTTTTTCCTTCAGTGCAAATGCGTATGCTTAATGCACCAAGAGAAGTTTTGCGATCACAATCCTCAATTGCCCATTTTTTAAAAAGTACATTTAATAGTTCAAATCATTTTTATTTTTCCAGGCATTTGAGACGTACAGGCACGTCAACTGGGTCGCCTGGTGTCCCATGGACCTTCTACTGGCAGCTCCACAGTTTCCTCGGCAGCCTACCCATCAACGATGATGGGCGAGTCGAGGAAAGTTTAGAGGTAATTTGTGATTTCTAACATTGCCTGTTATCAGTTCATCATATCACTGCAGAATTGTATTACTACTCATTTCTCAGCGTGCAGCATAGTCCTCATTACAAAAGGCTGGCCAATAACAGATAATGAACCAACTGGGGCTTGTGTAGAGTGAACCACTCCCACAACCATCCATGTATACTTTTGCTCAAGTCACATTCCTCAGGTGGCTTTACCCTTGGGTCGACCATGCCCATATGGTTGCATGTGTTTAACATATTGTTCCTTATTTATTTTGAGTGATGAGCTTTGTATACTGTATTGCTCGGCTCTTCATCTTATATTTATATAGTTAGGTTCTGAAAAATTTGGACCTCTGCCTTTTTCCATTGTGGCCAGCACAAATTTGTGTTTTTCTCAATATACTTGTGCAGCCTATGATTGCTTTCCTCTCTCCTGGGATGATAAAACATGCCGTCTCCCATGTTTCATCATGTGCAGCTGCCAGTCGTCAATGAGGCACCAGACGGCTCAGACATGCTGCTGTCATGGGATGACAGAGTGCCTGAAGAGAGCACCACAGACGGCCTCACACCAACTGCTGCCAGCTCCCCTGCAAGTGCAAATGCCTCAGTACCTGCAGAACTTAGTACAGATGGCATCAACAGAGACACAGCCGGTGCTGGCACAAGCTCTGAAAGGAGCAATGTGCTAAAAAGTCACCGCAAGCGACAAGGGTCAGCAATGGAACAGTTGTTGGCCCTCCATAGAGGAGAAGCGAAGGCGGCAGCTCACGCTGACCGCAAGGCGCATAAAATGCGCAAAAAAATGGTTCGCCTCCAAGAAGAGGGCAATGAAATTAATGCTAGTATGGTGAGACTGCTAGCAAAATTTTTTGACAAAGAAAACAGTGACACTCTCAATAAAGAGTGATGAAAAGTACTGAAAGTTTGTTGGTTTGCAGTTCATGACATTACAGTTCATGCGATGAGATGAATTGAGATCTTCTATTGCTGAAATTTTTGTATTACATTTGTCCATATACTAGTAATTTGCAATTCAAAAAAGTTGCTGTCTTGGAACGCATTTTAAGAACTTATGAAGAATTCATAGCTGCCTGCACTGAGGTGTCGCACAAATTTTTTGCCTACTGGGGCAAATCATGTAGGGACGGGCAAATAGTACGTTCCAAACCAGTCAAATGTAATATGAATAGCACAGCCTTGCTACCAAATCAAATATGAACTGAACAGTTTATAGTCATGTTAGCATTTTTGTACTCTGAATATGAAACCTGCAAAACAGTCTGAAATGAAATTTTATTCAAAGTTCTGTTCGATCAATCGTTTAGACGAATCTACACCTGCGTAAGACATGACTACAGGTGCGGTAAATGTTGGAAAGCAGCAAGATTGCACATATTTGTAAGCACAAGAAAACAAAGCGCCCATTGCAGTGAAGTAAAGCTAATGGGGGTTAACACGCAGATTGCCTAGATGCACAACCTGGCACTACTAGAACACACCTGGAAGTGGATACTATCTTGGCATCAGTCATATGACACAGCATCAACTGAGAAGACATCAAACTAGTGCCTACCGCAGTTGTCCAATCTTTAAGGTCAGCATTTTGAATGTGTTTACTCAGATAAACTGTGCTAATGCCTGTCACTGCACTGCATGCCTACAGGATCTTTACTGCTCGCGCACACTCAGCACGGCTGCATGCTGTGTGGGGTCAGAGTTGGCACTGCCTGCAAAAGGGTTGTAAGAAGCTAAGGAGGCTGCCTCTCACACTGATTATTCAAACACTGCGCAGAACTGATTTGAAAATTTGTGGATATATTTGAATTACAGTGTAATGGCATGTGTCTGTGATAACTGAAGAACCAGCTGCCGTGATGAAGAAATGCAAGTGTAGATGGCATCAAAATTGAATTATAGACTCATGCCAAAACGCCTTCTCTCTGGGTTATTGCAAACCAGTTTCATTGCCGCTTCCACTGAGCTAGCTTCTGATGCACACAGTGAGCGATATGGCAGCACCCAGGGAGCCCTTATTGGAAAGGTTTATATAGAGAAAGCGTTTCATTATATTCCTTCCATAAGTAGGAGTGCAAGACTAAAAGCTTGAATAGCTTGACAAGGTCTCGGCCAGTTTCAGATTGGCAATATGGTATGATGATGACCTCTCATACATGAATATCAGAATGAAGTAAACAGTAACCGATAAGAGTAGCAGGTTATGTGACACAAACACAAGAAACACAAGACCATGCGACACGAAAACAAAAGGGCAGTACAATGACATTGAATTGGCGACATAACCAGCAGTGCTTAACAGAAATGAATACTGTAAGAATGGGATGCTTAAGCCAATATTTTACTACTGAGTGCTAGCAGAACTGTTTGAAGACAGATCTGTTTTGACTAGAGCAAGGATTGATATTTTTATGGCTTGACAAGTTTATAGGCAAAGGTTGCGCGTAGGTGCAGAGTTGTTTGTCATAAGAAGTGCTGTTGGTTGGTATGAACCACATCATTTTATAGCTTAACATGAGGCTATAATTGTAAAGAAAAATGTCACGCTTTTGAAGAAGAAAAAAAGCACATTACGGTAAAAATAATGCATGTCAGCTATATAATTAATGGAAGACAATTTTCAGAAGCACATGTAGCTTACGTAACTTAGCACACTAGTCGTTACCCTCGCAACCTTCACCCTAGAAGGAATACATCACATGCATACAGTGTTAGCCTTTGAAGGTGAGCCGAAGCTGCAGTGCCTGCTCTTTCACAAATATGCGAGTGGCTCTGATAAATGCTGTTAGTTCTTGGCAGGAACGCCTTCCCAAATGCCTTTGAACAGTTCACATGAACGGACTTTAGTTCCCGGCAAGGTGCTTCGCCAGGGCATTCCTGACAGCCACTCCTAACGGCTCTTCGCGGTTGCTTGTGCAAACTGGCTGAGGCCGCTTTTCATCTGCACTTTGTACCACACCAAACCAGCTTGAATCACATTGGTCGTTGAGCTGCTCGCAAATGTTGTTCAATACACAAGCAGCACGGACAACGTTATTCACACTATGAATGTTGCACTCAAGGCCCTTTAGCAACATTCTAAAGCGTGCCTTCACACGTCCGAATGCATTTTCCACAACACGTCTGGCACTGGACAACCGGTAGTTAAAGGTCTGTGAGGGGGATCCAGAGGCGCCAGGTAGGGGGAACGGTTTCATTAAATGATTCTGCAAGGGGAATGCTTGGTCCGCAAGAATAATTGGGCCAACTTCCACACCTTCAATGATCTTGGTTTCCCCTCTGAATAGTGGACTAGCCAGAACACCAGGCAACCGAGACTTTTGAAATACAGCCGAGTCATTATTTCTACCAGGGCTCCCAACGTTTGTGTACAGAAACCTGTAGGCATGGTCGACGACAGCAAGTAAGATGATACTATACCATCCCTTATAGTTATAGTAGTCTGTAGCTTCTTGCTTTGGAGGGCACACCTCTATATGACAGCCATCCAGTGCACCGACACCTTGTGGGAAGCCACAGACTGCTTCAAATTCACGCATGTGCTCATGCAGCTCGTTAAGTGTTGGCAACTGCACAAATCGTGCTTCCAACTTCTCCACAATCACGCTGCAAAATTCGTGAAAGATAAGGTTCACTGAGGCGGGGCTCACGCCAAACAAGTTGGCAACAGTCCGCTCTTCAGCTGATGTTGCGAGGCGGTACAGGCCAATCGCCACACGTTTCTCCACTGGAATGGCTTTTCTCATATTTGTGTCTTGCCGGCGCATACTTCCACAAACTGCCACCACGTAACGGAATGTAGCGCGGTTGACGCGAAAGTTTTCTCGGAATCCGTTGTCCGGAAGATGCGGCAGCGTTGTTTCATACCACGAGTCAGGGCGCGGGTACGTCCACAAACTTCGCTCACGGAGAGACAGGTGCGCCGCCGCCAACAAAAGGCTCTTCGACCGTCTCCAGTGACGCTTGCTTCTTTCTTCAAGCAGGTCGATTTCGACGCTCAGCGCCAGCTTCTGCACGCGCAGGCGATGTAGGGCTGCCTGATGTGCCCCGAAAGCGGCCCAAAATTCAGCGTCGCCGTCGTTCGCGACGTACGCCGCAGGTCTGCTGAGGGCCATCGCAGGCTTGATGGCAAAAAATGCACAGTGCACAGCGAACGAAGTCGCACCAACGGTGAAAGAAAAGACGCGGAAGTAGCGAAAGCACCAGCACTGATGTGTCGCACTACGCAGTCACGGTAAAAAGAGGCGAAAGTTGAGCGCGGAGTCGGCTACGAAGTCGACTGTGATCATTGTTTGAGACTTCCTTTTAGCTTTTCGCTAGCGTCAGCCACATGTTCAAGTAAAAAAAGGTTTCAAACAGGTCTTAGCATGGAACACAACAATTTTTCTTTTGCTTATTCTTTTAAAAGTAGCTTTTTATAATAATGCGCCTCGATAGGTGAATTTATAACTTCACTCGGGCGAGTATCACATGATCTTTTCCCTCGCACTAACCGAGATGCTTAAACTGTGTGTAAGCGCGGCTAACTGCGGTTGGCTCTAACGACGGTTAAGCGCCGTAACTGTAGTTAAGCTTAACCACGGTTAGGACTGCCCGTGTAAAGAGGGTATTAGTGGTAAAAATCGTGATTCATTTGGCATGCGTAATTTGGTTGCCAACAATGCAACAGCACTCTACCATATTCAGTGCCTATCCAACGTTTCATTCAACCTGTATTTGGCGCATACTCGCTTATTTGGTTGCACAGCCAGCAATTACCCCAGACGGTGTTGTGTTCAGGCTTGCTTTCCGTGGTCAATAATGCACCAACGAGTGCATATGCGGCGACATTTCACAGTATGACATGTGTCATTGTTGTCGATCACTAGGCAAGGCATGCTCAGACACAGTTCTCAGGTATGCAGCTTCATTTAATGAAAAAGCGGGTCTTGACGCACAACTTCTGCTTTGGCACGACGCTCAGCGCCCTTGAGTGCAGACAGTATTCAATCTTAGACGAAACAAATCTGACTCATCATGTCCGGCCTACAACGTTCGTGACTAAAAGGATGTCTGATGGCCTACTGTCGGGCCTGTTGTCGTACCGTTCAAATGTCCTGTTTGTTTTGGCAATCAGAACAGAGTGCCACCGAAGGTCCCTATCCGCTGTGTACATAGAAGTGGGCAGCGTGTTCTACTGTTCACAGAAAAGTTAAAAAATTGTAGAAGATATTTAAAAAAGAGAGGAACAGAATGTTTTGAGTTCTGCACGAAGCACCTTCCCCTGTGTTCTTGAAAGATATAGATAGCCCTGACAAGAGGAGGCGGACTATCACGGCGCAAGACACGGAAGTAATTTTCAACGGAAGATGTTCCGACGTGCACGCACTAGCACATACGCTCTTCGTCCAAACTTTACACACAAAAGGATTTGCTCATGCGATACGCCGTAAGGCTCGTTGCTCATTCCCGGCGTTCGAAATATTTTTCAACGCAAGAAAACATATGCCCAGCCCCCTTCGATACTCAGGAATAGCATCTACGTTGCAAGATGCCCGCTGCATTATTTGGTAGAAAACATCTTAAGGTCGAAACGTTTGACAGTGGCTGTACTTTCAGTAAGCGTCCTATTTAAGCCTTTAAAACAGAAATAGGGCGCTAGCGAACAGTACGCGGGCCGTTTGTCAGCATCTAGATATTCGCTTTCATTGGGCACTCTTGATTTTGCTTTAACATGCGCTTTATCGTCGTTTCACCCATTTTCACCTGAATTTTGTCAAGAGGAATAAAGAACAAACTGTGCCAAGCATTTAGTGGAAGAGTAATCACGTTTTCATCAAGCACTCGCCGCGTCGTTCCGGCTGCCTCCTGGGAGGCAGGAAACGCGGGATGCGCATAGCGCGTTGTCGGCGGCTTGTGTGTACGCCCTTTTCTGTGCCCGCCGCTTTGCGCGGGAATGATTTATGTTTCCGCCGATATCGGTGGGTAGCGCTGAGAACGAGAAGCCCCGCATGGTTTTGTTCTCAGCTCCACATACGCTTTCAACGAAAGCAAGGATCGCTGCAGTTTGGCTTTGAAGTCAAACAGGCTCCTCTGTGACCTGCCCAGACGCCGCGCGGTGGTTTCTTCCTTCTTTTTTTTTTTTGGTAATAGTAATAATGGCGACGTCAGTATACAATAACCGGCGAATACAAAGGCTTCCATCCATTAACACTATTCATACCGCCTCTCTTCTCCTTCCCATACCTCAGGTCAACCAAGTAGCCTGGAGCCAGTGAAGTCCATACTACGTATACACCCCGGTTAGATTGGCGCTTACGTACCGCCCTAGTCTACGTAGAACTAAAACACATTGGCGCTCGTGGATGCGCACTCTTCATCGTGTACTATAACCTAGAACGCTGTGATTCAGTACCGCGAAATATTGCCATAGATTTAGAGATGAGCAACGATGACGTGGCAGCAATGAAGCCGGTTGTCTGGGGCATCGAGGGACTAAAGCCTCGAGGCCTCAGCGAATGCAATATCCGCTTCTCTTCAGGGATGGGCTACGATGGATAGCGCCGGATGATTAATTCTCACTCACTCAGATTTTTATTAGCTTTGGGAACGTACAGGTTCAGTACTAAGTGCATAGATGAGGCACATCGCATCGCTCAGGTATGTCCCTAAGGACAGCGCCTTCTCTCTCGTAATCCATGTTGCGAAGTAAGGGATTCCATCAACAAAGCTGACGATGGACCGTTTCCGCAAAAATGTAGCAATATCTAATTCATTTCCTTTCCTTTTGCGGACGTTAGCTTCGTTTCTTCTCTGTGCTTCCTACCATGAACTTTTCATTAAGTTCCGCTTACTTTCTTTTGTGTTTCGTGCACTCTCGTGGAAACACTGCGTTGCCGCGTGGAGCATCCTTTGTTTTTTCTCTGTGTGTGTGTTCTATGAATCAATACTTAATGGTGAGGGCCTGTCATCACGTATTAAAGCAGTGCAGCAGCTGTCATGGTATTACGATATGCCCGCAGTGTCTGAAAACTCTTGGTGCATGCTTTCACAAGGTTACGAAGACTATTGTGTTCTATAAAAGACAGGCCCGGACCGATACTGCTCAGCTCTTTTTTTTTCATCCACTTCTCTTCCATCTGTACGATTCACTGTTCTTTCCGGCTAATCCAGACAATGTCAAAGTGCCCTTGTGGCAGGAAACTTATATTGAATACGCCGAACTGGGGTTTTAACAGAATAACGGAGTGCCGGGCTGGAGCAGTATCGTCGCTTTTGTTTCAATGAAATTTGTCGAGCAAGCCACAAAATTATCTTGTACCGAATTCATTCAGAATTGCACAGTGACGATCTGCTTTGACATACTATTCGACTAATATTGAGTTATCAATGGCAGAAGGGAGACAGAGGCAAATTTAAGTCAATTGAGGAAAATATGCCGATTCGAGCCAAGGAACTCTCATGAGATCTAATTACGACTAATATCGAATTGAACGATGACAGGTTTGTAGATCGTCACTTCATTTTGTTACCAAATTTTTTTACATTCCTAAGGCACTTATGAAGGCGTGTTGTTGCTGAACGAATGTGGAGTTTCGGTGATATCCTTTCAAAGGAAACCACGCTTGCCAAGGTCGGATTTTGTTGCCGGCTAGCAGTAGGGGAGACTGTAGTGTTTAAGAATAGGGTGCTTCCATCACCTGACTTTTGTGTTTGTCACACTGAGAGCAGTTGTTCACCTTCCACGTCGGAGGTGGATGCCTAGCTAATCAAGCAGGAAACAAAAAATGTTCAGGTTGAACTATTCTTGAACTAAGTGTTAGCCATCGGCCGCAGCCGCACTCATTACTGCAGATTTAAGCTTGGCTCCCTTTCGCTTTTGGTAAGCTTCTCGTCAACGGGCTAGCTTGGTTTTTGGTTGTTTGATGGCCTCGGCAGTCTGCCTGTCAAGGCTGTGGTCTCTGTCCTTTGCGACATTTTGTATGCGCATGGCGGAGTTACCAAGGTTAAATGAATGAGCTACGTAAGTGGAACTTCAAGACAATGATGTTCAATGCACAGCGCGAGGGTTCTTTACAGTTGAAGCTTGATGAAGACGGCGATGTTTACTGCACAGCACAATAGTGCGTTGTAGTTTTACACGAGGCGTGATTGGCTGCGGCGATAGCATAGAGCCCTACGTACCTGGGCCCGACAATGAAGACGCACGAGTACGTGGCGCCATCCGTGGAACGCATAAGGTACTAGGTCCAGGAATAACGCGAAGTAACGTGAAACTCGCAAGTGAATGCACTTCTGATAACTGCCTAAAAATGAGACACGTCAGGACACGCTATATGCTGGTGGTAAACATGCACAAAAATTTGTTGCGGCGTTTTTCCACACTTGCAGAAAAGAGCAATAACTGAAGTGAAGGAATTTTGGTTTGGTTTGGGTTCTGGGGTTTAACGCCCCAAATCGACTCAGGCTATGAGAGACGCCGTAGTGGAGGACTCCGGAAATTTCAACCACCTGGGGTTCTTTAACGTGCACTGACATCGCACAGCACACGGGCGCCTTGCTTTGCGCCTCCATCGAAAAGCGGCCGCCGAGGCCGGGATTCGATCCCGCCTCCTTGGGAACTGTAGTCGAGCGCCGTAACCACTGCGCCACCCCGGCGGGGCTGTAGTGAGTGAAGTGTCGAGGTGTTTCCTTCCTGCTAGAGTGATTGAAGTGTGCGTCGTGGTGCCGCAAGTATGTTCACTTTCGTCCGTAAGGCTTACTATGGACGTTTTCTATGCTTGGATTGTCCAATAAAGTGGGAAATTTATCCGGATCCATGACTGTCATGAGTTTACAAACGGCACGCGACTTTTCAAAAGTATCTCCAATTATAAGGCAACCTTCAAAATTTGGATATTGTCTCTTAGTGAATTTTTAAACATATGTCAAAAATGCAGTGGCAAGAAGAGCCAATTCGAGTAAAATGTTTAGCTCGGAGAGATTTAAATTAATCATCCGTTAACCGGAAGACGAACTTCGCGACAATGGCTATATACCAACAGGGCGTATAAAAAAGTGGAAGGCGAAACTTAACAATCCCCGGGGCACTGCGAAAAACAGAGGACTGAAGGGATGACAAGCTTTTGTTGGGCCTTTCTTTCCTTAGCGCTGTGTCACGTTTTCCACGCGCAGGGAAACAGAGGATCTTCCTTCCAGCTCGATGCAAATAGCTACGCGTTTTCTGCTCTTTCGGAAATAAATCTTAGCCCCCCCTCCTCCTCCTCACTTTCCAACTGGAGACCACCAAATTGACTGTCGGCTACGCACCGTTGCTCCCGAGCAGACCGGTTAAATGCCTGACCGCGTTGGCTCGTAAGGACCCGCGGATATTCATGGCCATCACGGTTCGTTATGTAAACGGCCGTGCGCTGCGTGAGGATTTATGGGCCGCCGGTGTGCGAACCGACCGACGCCTGGTGGCAGCCAGATGAGGGCGAGACGGCGGCGTTCCGACGAGTAGCTCCTGCGGGTCGCGTGCAGCGCGGAGACAGCACCTGCGGGCGGCAGTCACTTATGTCGTCAGAGAACCGTGATGCATAAGCACCGCGGAGCGCCTTCTGTGCATCTATGCTGCCAGCCCGGCCGTTATTTTCCCTCCTTGGTTCAAAAACTGCTGAACGAAAACAAAATGTACAGGGTAGGTTTCAGTGAATGCCATTACAACCTTTCCATACGTAAAGAGGAAAGCATGGCCTTTCTTCACAGACGTGTATGGAACAACATATAAGGGTTACCTTACATTCTGTTAACAAAACTCTCACTGCCTTTCCTGTAATCGCGAGTACTGTATGCATGAAATGGGTTTATTACCTGCGTAGCACATTCTATAGCCCACACGGAATCTCGCTGCGCTTTCTTGATGATGTGCCGTCCAGCGGTGACATTTCCTTCCGATGGATGACCCCGCGATACCTGTGTGTATAGTTTCAGCTGGCGCACACCGCATTCAGTAACAACGGCAACCCACTCGGCGCTTTCGCTTTGCTCGTAATCTTCCGCCAGATATGTGCATGCACTGCCTGGGCTTGATGGTCAGAGCGTAGACTCTGTCTCGCCGCGCGCTAGCTTCTTCCACTACGGGAAGGCACTTGCCGACGCATACGCTGTTCCAGAGGCAGCGCAGCACGTAGGCACCAGGGAGTGATCCACGAAACCTTGAATTTAGACACAGTGGTTGAAAGACGCACACCGTAGGCGAGAGGACGCCCTAGGCGCCTAGTGGCCACTATGTCGGGAGATAAAAGTATTTCATGCTTAAAGCTGTCAAACACGTTAGAAAGAAGAAAAAAAAAAAAAAAAACTATCGAAATCTGCCCTGTGTGTGAAAACACGATTTTTTAATGTTGGTAACCTTGGACCATGTGGCATTGGCA
Source organism: Amblyomma maculatum (assembly GCF_055883805.1). NCBI lineage: Eukaryota > Metazoa > Arthropoda > Arachnida > Ixodida > Ixodidae > Amblyomma > Amblyomma maculatum. Next base: position 174,245,173 of record NC_139344.1, on the reverse strand, counting down.
TCAGCCAATTTGCTCGTGCCCTCAGACCGAGGAAGGAAGTTCAATCGAACGCCCAATTCACGTGGTATCATCGTTTTGGCATTCTGCAGCCAATGCGCTACTAGACTTGTCCCCCCCCCCAAATTAGACGCGCAGCTATTGTGGAATGGCTGCAAGGTTGGCGCATGAGTTTGAGTCTCCTTTAGACTTGTAGAGCAGTGTAGGAAGGAAAAAAAAAAGTACATACGAAATAAACGAACGCTAGACCCGGCAGCACGTGTTCAAAGTCATCCAATCGTGTTTAGGAGAGAAATGGATGAGACCGAAGAAAATGTCTCTGCCAGACAACATGTTTGCTATTGCCGCTGCCTTTGTTGGCCAGCACGATTGCCTGAGTGAAAAATGAAATCGAAAAAAAAAACATAAAAAGCCCGATAGCAAAGCAGAGAGTTCCTTCGGGTCTGTGCTGCGTGTTGCGTTAAGAAAAGCAGAAATCGTGCCTAATTAGGACGATTCCTTAGGACTTGAGAACCAGCCGGACATGTGTTAATTTAGAGGCTACGACTGTACGGTGTAGAGCGGTAAGCTCGGCAAGTTGGGGTGCATCCATCGTATGAATAGGGAAACAACGCTAAAAACACGGACAACAGAAAAGGAAAATGCTGGATGCGTGCAGACTCACAACTGAATTTTATGAGATGAAAGGTAACATTCATAGGACGACTGTACAGACTCCTTATTATAACACAGCATTCATACATGACTTGACCATCTTCTCCTTCAAGCATTAAAAAAAAAATGTTCGTGCCCTAAGCAAAAGTCACCGGCCGTGCTGTACCGCGGAGTCGCCCCTATATACGCTGCAGGGCATAACAGGGCTGGCGCTCCTGGTGCCCTATATGTCGTCATTGAGCATTGGGCAGCCAAGAATGGTCCCTCACGAAACTGTAACAACCCTGTGGTCCGGGAATACGTGCTCGCAACTAATTGATGCGCCCAAGAAGTGCTCGTTAATCACGTGCCCTCATCAATCTCAGCCCGTTCAAATCTCTGACAAGCTGCTGCTATTGGCTTTGCCCGGGCGCTGTCGCTTTGGGACCAGACGCTTCCCGCGCTAATGAATATACCGGCGCGGCTCACTGGCAAGCAATAGAATCTTGTCGCTCTGGGAAGTTCGATGACGTTGGCAAGCTACCAGTTAATTTCTCCTCGCTGCGCAGCTGATTCTAAAATTGCGGGTGATTTTAATTGAGTGCATCCATGCACTAGAGTGTCTGTTTTATGTTTTCCACGTGACGAGAGCGCATACTTCATCCTAGCCAGAAACATCGCCGACAGAACATGGCGGCGATTCTTCCTGTTAGACCTGCAATATCCGATGAGAGAATGAAGATCATAGAGATGATTTGCCGAAGGTGAGAATTCCTAGCCGTTGGCTTCCTGGGGAGTGCACTACATTGCCGCATTCAGAAGCGGGCGTTCTTGTCTGTTGTTTTACAGAAATGTATGTATACTATTTGCTCAACATAAGAGAACATACGAAGGCGCGAAATGCGTTCTTGTTAAGGTAAAACGTCGGCGTTCAATTCCGGCCCGATAATGCCGAATAGCGGAAGCCCCTGCAGGCGCAAAGCTAGCGCGTTTTCACACGATGATCTTCTTGAAAAAAAAAAAAAAAATGAAGGAAACAGTCGAGGAAGCGAATCCGCCTCGGGCGCGAGCGTGGTATACGCTGACGGAACGAGCTGTTTAAACTTAACGAAAAATTATTTCCCCTTCTTCCGCCTTCGTAAACTCAAAAGTACACGGAAACCAAAGCTAAATTCCCTCCCCTATCACAACAAACAAAAGCTTCTTCCGATGTGGGCTGAAGAGACAGTGACTGAATTTTGGAATAAACTTTAGACCTTTACCCGCGCACCCAATTTCCGGATAACGCAAGTAAGGGTTCAGCCTGCTCTCTTGCGGCGATTCAATCAATGGCTTCTTCGCCAAGGATATATAGGCGGTGGATGGCCGGTAATGAGCCTAGATGTATTACAGTTTGCCTTCATCCGCTATAGTGACTTTAAAAAAATGCGAACATTATCCGCTGTGAGTGAAATATGTTTTCCTTAACCCACACTTAACATACAGGTTTTTACAGGCAGTAGTCTCTCGCGGACCGTTTGTGTCGTTTAAAACGAGATGCGATATTCGGCCCGCTTCCATAGGCTGCATTTTTAACCTGTTAATAGATTGTCCAAACTATTAGCTACACACATAATGACGAAGTCGCTCGACATGACCTCTAGAAACATCTTTTCTTTGTGAGACTAATCATGCGCAAAAATGAACCCGTTCCGTGGAGTGTAACACACAAGTATCGTGCTGAAGCCACTGTGTGTGCTCTTTGATGTGTGTCCGAAAGGATAATTACGATGACTCGCCCAGTAACTGTAATACTTCAAATAGTATAGAATAAAGCTGTACAAATAACAAATATCGGTGCTATCCGGTTCACGTTGAAAACGAGATGATTAGCAGTAGCGGAGTTCACCACCGTTCCTTCGAAGACACGAGGAAGGGAGTGAACATTGAATATAATGGGGTGTGATTATTTTTAACATTTACAGTGTTATAAAGAAAAAAAAAAAAGACCCATTGTAGGCGCGTGAGTGCTGCCTTCACTGAGGGTGTACCGGGCTCGGTGGACGCAAAATATGAGATAACAGCTCTTTTGCGCGAAAATTTGTTAACGTTTTAGATGCTCCGCTTATTTAAATGTTTATTAAATATACACCTTAATCGCGATCTTGAGTTAGTTGGACGAAGACTATTTAAGTTTATAGAACTTGGCAAAGTTAATGGGTCTTGAGATATTGATCAATCGACTCTGCTTTTTCACAATTCCGAAACTGTGCGCACAACCTGAGCAACGGGAATTTGAGAAGTTCTATCAACTGACATTGCTTCGAATCAAAATAGCCTGTAAAGTTGCAATAGCCGCATGTAGGATGTAGTGGATAATAGAAATGCTAAACCAAATGTGAGCTAAATAGTCGCACGCACAATGGCAGCTGCCTGGTTATCTTGCGTCCACCGATTTCAACAAGCGCTTCATAATGACAGCAGGCAAGTTAGACTCATCATCATTTTGTATAAACATTTAAAGATTAAAAACAATCGTCCGGTATCAGTGAGCCAGCCTGCTTCGCAGATTAGGCGCAACCTCAGGTAACTTAGCGTTGTCTTTACCTTAACCAAGTACCATCATTCTCGTGAGCCATCGTTATTAACTGCCACGGTCACTCAATGAAGCAGCACTTGTGCGCTTCCAGTGAGCGGCCGTGAAACTAAGAACCCGTCACAAGGATAATCCACTAAGGTTAGGCGGACGTAAGAAACCATCAACGCGTTGCTCCAGTCATGTAATCCTGTCTCAATCGCTATAACTATGGGTTGCTGCACTGCGAAGGGCTCTTGCCGACTTAGTTTTGCAAAAAAAAAAAAAAAAAATGAAAAGAAAAAAAGAAAAACCACAAAGCTTAGTTGTTCATGCATGTGGTCAGTCTCGCCACAAACAAAAAAAAAATATTGTCTGGCGACATCAGAGATGCTGTGAGTTCTACTGCTAGCTTTTTGTTGCCTCTCCCTGGTTCTATATTGGTGAAATCGAAGCACTTTTAAGGGCCTTTCGGCCGTGGTTTGCTGCTGACCGAACGCGCGGATCCGAACATATTGGCGCTGATCTGACGCCGAAACAAACCGCGTGGCACGGTCGTCGCTCTCTGCCTCTCTTTTGCGTCTAGAGGCTTCGGCTGTGCGGGCACTCACTTCTTCCCTCTGGCGCCTTTGTCTCGTCCAGTGATTTCCTTACCACTACCCTTTCGTTTTTTGAAGACACCCCAAAATATGTGCCGAGCATTATTTTTTTTTTTGCGCCCCTGGCTATGCCAGAAATAACTCCCACTTCTCCACTAATCGCAACCATTCTCTTTCTTCTCGGCATCACAAGCTCGCATGCATACGTCAGGTTCCACAAGCCGTTGGAAACTTTGCTTCACTTCGTCGAAGTGGAACATCGAATTTTCACGCTTGTCGCTAGGTCATATACGGCGTCATAATATGCCGCAATCGAAAACTACCGCTTCGACTCGACGTAAGTGTTACCAAGTAGGCTCGAACTAGTAACAGATGAGGTTTAAGAGTGGGCGCACTGGTGTGGTCAGGAGTGTGGAGATTCCGAAGCGGCTGACAGCAAACTGAGCTTTCTTGAACATCAGTCTAGGTTTTGAGGGTACTAGGAAATATTTTAAAATGTCGTTATGAACGCATTGATGTAAATTGTCTAACCTTCTGATGCGTTGCAAATTCTTGACCTCAAAGTTCGTGTGACGCATGCACTGGGCATTTAAAACTAACTTAGAAAATCGATTTGCTGTGTGTTCGAAAATAAAAAGCAAAAAATAAATGCGTCCCGAGAGATAATGTGTGGATACAATCATTGTTATGGTGCAACCTTGTGATATGCGACAGAATTTCCTTCTTAAACAACTACTTGTTTAAAAAATGCGCTTGTTGAGAATTTTTGGGTACTCTACAGGCTACTTTTCAGTCAATGCACACCCATACGACCAAGCGTTTCTAACCCGTGAGTCGTCTCATTTCTTGTTCCAGTTTAAAACCCGCTTTTGCATTGACGTTCTTCCATTCCATGGCCTCAGTTTGATTAAATGGCCAGTAACTGCGCAGTTTTGCGCTTCATTGTGCAAGTACGCACTCAGACGCCCGTGCTCGGGCGCACTTATTGTCATGGGGGAAGAAAAAAAAAGGCGAAATACCGCTGGCAGCAGCCCTGCGAAGCCTATAACTTGCCCCCTTCAGCACCTTCCCACCTCTCCTCGCCCGTCGGCATCGCAAAATACCAACTACTGCGGGAGCTTATACAGAATCCACTAGGAAGTTAAAGAGAAAGAGGGATGCTATAAAAGGGTTACCGTAACCAGTTCGTCTGCTCCTCGAGCGAGGAGTTCTCTAGTAGCTCCATTTATAAACTAATCCCAGCCCACCGCATCTTCTCTTCAGCCGCATTAATTAAGGAGATCCTGAACTGAAGAAAGAAATCTATATTCCGTGCCTTCGGTACGCAAACATGCCAGCCACGAAAAAGAGAGAAGCTAACGCTTGCGGCGCGTAAGCTGAGCGATGGCTGCACGCTTTCCGACGCCGTGGTCGCCGCGGGGCAGCATCGCACCGCTCACCCGGTGAAATTCTTCTGAAAGGGTTTCAGTTTGAAGTTCGTGGCATGCCGTGGCCCTACGCAGAGTCCCTCATCACGTCCCCGCTACCAATTTCCTGCTTCCTGCTGCAAAATGTTCATTCAGTTTTGCTTATTCGGGGGCTTCATAAAAGGGTGGCGGAACATTCGGCGTGCTCGAAATCGCAGCGCGTCTGACAGCTCTCCTGTGCCGCCCAAGGAGCGCCGTCAGTCAGCATTACTTTTATTTTTCTGCACGTCTAACCCTGCCCTCCGTCCCTCCTCTAACTCTTCGGAGAGCTCCGCGTAGCTCCGCCGGCACTCTTGAAGATCGGTGGCCCGATGAGCGCACATTCGTCTTTTATCCGTGTTCGCACCTCGGCACTTGAAAAGACACGGGTGTGTATACGTCAAAAGTCGACGATAAATTGGCCAGTCGTGACGGTGCCAGAGGGCGAAGAATTTATGCACTGTTAAGAACCGCGAGCTTCTGCGCTGCAACAGTGGTGGTTGCCCTGAAGGGCATCGGCGAAGATGGATAATTGCTGCCGTGCTCGAGCTTTTGGGGTGTAAAGAAAAAAAGACAGAGAAAGACAGAATGAAAGAGGAGAGCGTGAACGGGGCAGGGTTTAGGCGAGGCCGTCGGCAGGGCCCAGAGGTGATCGGTGGTCGAGAATACCGCTCCTTACGGCACAGAGGCCCTTATCTCGCTCGCTCGGCTAAGTGCGCCACCATTTTGACCCCTGGGAGCTTGGTGGTACGACCAAGCACTGCCGATATTGGCTGGGCTGCCGACGGCGCCATCATTTCTCGCCTTCTCTCCCCAACACCAGAGCGCGGTCACGACGTCGGCCTCTGCTAGTTAGGCCCTAGCGAGACGCTCTTGAGGGTGAGGTGCTCTGCACCACTTTTATTTGTGTTTTGCTTACGTTCTGTCAAAAGGGCGCTTTTCTGTCCTCCCTGTAGGTGCGAATTTCTCCCTACGGACTTCTGTTCACTGATGTATTGCTTTCAGAATACGCGAGAGGGAACTTTGCCAAAATTAGGTCCCCCCTTCCCTCTTTTTTTTTTTTTTTCTTGAAAGCTGAAGAGCTTAAGAAAGCCCTTGAAGAAATTATTGCGGTGTAAGAATCAAAATTCTATCAGCGACAAATTAACATTACTTTGCGGCTGGAGAATCGCGGCTTGTGCAAAACGCCATTAAAAGAAGACGTCAGATTTTTATAACTGCCAGCATGCACTGAAGTTTCCCTATTCTAACTGTTATGATAAGTTGCCGATGAAGGCTGTAATAAATCGCTTAGCGATATTCGGACTCCCTGCTATAAGACAATTCAGTGAGTTCCATTCTAATATAACGACGCGGGTTGAACAGTTTGGAAGCCCTCAATGGTTTTTCGTCGCATTTTTGTAACTACTGCAACCAATATTGTCGGCTACTTCGATCACCGCTTAAGAAACCACGCGACTTGCAAGATGCCGCCTACCAGACATGCGGATAGCGCAGCGCGGAAAACTGCAACAATGAGTAAGTCTTTTTTCTTTCATCACGATATACGACAAACCTATATTTTGTTCAATAATTGTATAAACGGAAGAGCGATTTCGTATAAATATACCGCTGTCGATTTCTTTTCAAGAAATTTCTTTTACCAATTCTCTTGCATATACACCAAACTTCTTAGCCAGAAAAGGAGAGTGTTTGGAAGCAAATTTTTCAGCGCTCGCAATCGACCGCATCACGACATACTTTGCTTGTGACTTCGCTGCATTGCGATATTTCTGCCAGATATGCTTATTACTTGTCCCTTGCCAGCAAGCAGAAACGAAGCTCGCACTCATTGCACTGCACAGTATAAATGGTACAACTTGTTGACTAAACTAAACTTCTTGGTACAACTAAAAGTCAAAGGAAGCCCAACAAGGGTTGAAGTGAAGCCTCAGTCCGCTAGCCAGCGTGTCAACAAGTGGGCTTCGTCTGGGCGCACATCAGACGAAGACGAGTCAATTTATCGGAACGCTGACTAGCGGACTGAGACTCCTACTCAGCCCTCGTTGGGCTCCTTTTGACCTCATTAAACTGCAGTTCTTCCAGCAAACGTGCTTTTGTACAGTGAGCGCCCAGCCTAGCAATTTTGACGAGAGAATTGAGCAGTGTTGAGGGGATCAATACAGCGTATTTCGCGCTAAACTTAATTACCCCATCGATCGACGTGTCGAGGGCTTATTGGCTCCTATGGATTGTAGAAAATGGGATAGTGCTGGCAGTATGAGCATATGAGCTGCTCTGATGCGATAATAAATAAGAAAACGTCACTCGCTCGCTTGCTTAAGCGACTGTCTTCGCAGAGGGAGCGGTGCAGTGGTGGTGCCGTCCACGTTGCCTGCTGGCGACGGACGCTTATGCAGAAGGTCGCCACTCGCCTCCGGCGCGTGCCAAATGCGGCGGGGACTCCCCTCTTTTTCTCCCGGGACCGACGAACACAAGAAGCTACGCCTTTTGGGAAAAGGCGTGGAGGCGGCAGACAGCGCTGCTGCGCCCAGACTCGCGCACTGTGGCAACAGCTGCTCATCTGTTATTATAGAAGGTTGCGGCAGAGGGACGGTGTCAGTTGGATGATGAATAAAGATACCGCATAGAATACTCCATGTAGGCAGATAATTTAACGGGAACATATAGAGAAGCGCAAGAAGCGTAATTATTACGATAACGAGGTAGAACAGTGAAGGCACACGCAGGAGCGGTGCAGCCGTGCCTCTTGCGTGAAACCATTTCGTATAACCCGCTCGCATGATTGTGTGTTTAATTTGGCCGCACATTCATCCAGGTCTAGGTCATCTGCGTTGAGGAAGCAGAATAACTATAATGATGGTTAGAATATGAACGTGTGTAAGAAGAGACGGAATATATTTTCTCCTGCACAGGCCAAGAGAAGAGAATTAAGAGCGGCATATTAAACAGGTTTCCCTTTAAATAAGCATTTTTAGTGCTGCAGGTGAATGTTGGCGAATGCTGTAGGTGTATGTCCATGGAGAAAAAAAAAAATGCTACGGTGCCTGGCGTGAGTTTGGAAGAGATGTCATGAGATTCCGGAAAATAACAGTTCATGTGAGACGACAGAACAGCGGCGGTGGTCCGAAACGCAGCCGCTACGCGACCGGCTACGAAATCGACTATGACAACACGAGTTGACAGTGGACAACTTTAAACAGCAAGAATTATTGGCACGATATGGCTGTAAAGAATTACATCACGAAAACAATCCGAGAAGGTGAAGAACTACACAGATCATGCGTTGTGTATATATGCATCGCCGTCTGGCGTTGCCTTTGCCCTGTTTATGCAGCATATGAACCTAGTTGCAGTAGACATCCGGCTTCCACCGGCATTGTTACTCGTTGGGGAACTCACCTATTGTGAATGTGGCATCATGAACCACGTGAAAAGCACATAGGAAATGAAACACGTGCGAAATCAAATACTACGTGGCCGCTAGAAGGAATAAAGATTTCATAGCGTAGAGTGACGGCACTAACAGATGAGCTTCCGTGGCAACTATGTAGAAGCTCACGCCCCTGCAGCAACCGAACACCTCCCGTGTTGAACATGCCACTCTCTCCAGCTGCGTTTTGAATGTACTCGCCTTCGTCAGCTTCCACCTGTACGCAAGTCAGCCCAAAATCAAGAGCACGTCGACACTTCCCTACCACCTTCCTTCCCCACTATTTCTTTTGCCACTAAAGTTGTAATTGGCTTGGCACGAATACCTGCATGTCCAAGCAAAAACTATAACGCACTGCTTCCTTACCAAAAACAACAACAACAAAAAAAAAAAAGGCCTCTTGGAAGCGCCATCTAGCGAGCATGTCAATAAGATTAGTCACTGGGTTGTTGTTGTTTTTCTTCTGTCGTAAACTTTCGTTTAAGCAACGACCAGTATGCTCGGTGCATCAGGCCCCGCATGAGAAGAAAATGCTATAAACAACCCGAGGTCCTGCAGTTGATGAATGGAACACTGTGCTCGACGTTGAACCCTTAGCTTCTTTTGTAGACTCTTTTTCCTTTGGATTGCTAGAAAAAAAAAAAGTTGCCCTAATTTAATGGGGCTGAAACATTTATACCAATGCTTCTAGGCCTCCACAGCTTGTGGAAAACACGAATGCAAGTAAGGCATGAAGATATTAACATTTGCAGTGTACGTGAAAATTTTGTTGAAAGTGCTGTTTATCTACGGGAATGTATCTGCGCGCTCCCTGACCCACCACAGTGGGCAGAAGTTCTGGATGACCTGGTAAAATTGAAGAAATTTTAACCTCACACGCGTCAGCTCAAGGGCAGCTGAAGTGTTTTATTAAGTGTGACCATTTGTTGTTCAGGTATACTTCGGAAATAAAGAAAAAAAAGTATTATACCTTTGTGCTGCATTCTTTAGCTCGCGAGACACTCGATACAAGTAGAACAGAAATTCATTTTTTCTCAGGATGACTCAGTAGTGTTAGCTGAGTGGCCTGTCGCTTTACGCTCTTGGAGCACGAGAAAGCTCCAGTTATAATAGAGCATTGTGCCTGGCATTCCAATGGGCGGCTGCTATCGAGAACTGTCACCGAGTACACGATGGCAAGTCTTGGTCAATGCCTTTTGCAGGCAGGAACTAACAATACAGTTTTTCCTCAGCTTTGAGTGGCATCAAAGCAATGTCTTCGCCGACCCACGGTACAGGGTATACCAGTCGCCTAGTTAATCTATAGAGCTTAATGCTACAGGTTGCTCGGTATACACATGAAAAGAAAACAACTTCAGTTCTAGCTTCCTTGCGTCGAGTCCTACACGGGCTAAACAATGTAGCAAAAAGGTACAATGTTGGGCTGTTTACAGCATTATCCTCTACTGCAAAACCCGATATATCTGGCAGACTGGCCATTGCTTACGCAAGTGTTTACAAGAGCACTCGAAATGACCGGGCCACACACACACAAATGCCGGATACATATTTTTGCGCAAAGGAGCCACGCAGCTGCGTTCGCAAGCCTTCTCTTATTTTATCTAACAAGCTCGCGGTTCTTGATGCTTTTTGATCGTCGCGCGCATCTTTATTGGTATTTATGTTTTCCTGATTAGCATATTATGTTCTTCCTTTTTCCTTTTACACACGCTTGATTTTATGAATAAATAATAGGTTGTATGTCAGCGCTCGTCACGCTGCCTTCTTTCTTGTTGCTCCTCAACTTTTGTGCGTCGCTTTTCTAATATGAACAAATACCAGCTTGCTCAACTTAACGTTCTACTAATATATAATGCTGACCCCTTGTCAACGGGTAATGGTAATTATATGGCGGTGAGTAATTTTTTTTTTTTTTTTCATCTCGAACGGCACCTCTCTTTTTTAGCGTGCTTACACTAAACTGCATGGTTTCTGAGTGGGATTCATCGTAGAAAATGGCAGACATGCAAATCATGTTGCCAATAGAGAGTTTTAGTTTACCGTGATCGATGATCCGCTACCGTAATCCGCCACCGCGCTTTTCATTGCGCATGCCTAGATCCCATTGACGCCGATAGATGGCGCCACATATTGGATGTCGGCACATAGGCCTGCCGCGTCGGGACAATCAGTTTGTGCGCCTCGCAACTCTATAATGTGTGGTCGCCGTGAATGCCTCGGTGCAGTAAACACACGGTAATTCGCTGCAATAGCGCAAGGCTCATCTCATTTGGCGAAAAAGTTGCGTTTAGCCTGCATAAATGAGGCTCGTATATAAAGCCTAGCTCATTTATAGGAGCAGAACGTGGTCAATGGTTCACTTCATACGGCTCCTCTAAAGGAGCCGTATGAAGTGAACCATTGAGGTGAACCATTAGTGGTTCACCTCAGCAGCTAAAAACAGTCTCCAGGGAGAGAAACCCCGCCGTTGGCTTCACGTTCTCTGCCAGTTTTGTCGCTGTTCTAACTAAATTATTCTAAAGGGCACTTTGGACCACTAAAGTGCGATGAGGCAAAGCCATTATATAGCGCGGTGGATCGTACTTTGCAGTACGGCACTTCTATCTCCCTCTCTTTTTTCACTCCCACCTTTATTCCTTCCTTTACGGCGTGGTACAAGTGTCCGCGGAGAATTTTGACAAATACTGCGCCTTTCTATCCTGTATATCAATTTCAAACGCCGCTGATGCCTACTGTACTAACGCCTCCTAGACATCTCGGTCTACTTGTGTTTGCTGTGTAGTGCGGCATTCGAGGAAGCGGCAAATGAACGGCGCCGCATGGACGCCTGGATTGGATGCCCGGCGGCCTCAGCTTCGTATATGCATGAATCGCCTGGTGACGTAATTACCTGTCGTGACGGTACATCGCGCGCCCCTTGTCGAACACAACCAGCATTTCAGCGAACGCATCAAAGTTCACCGTCGTTCTATAATTCGTTTACAGGAAAGGAAAGGCGCAGTATTTGTCACTGGTGGAATCCCGCCGCTATTATCCTCACGGTAGACAAGGGGAATTATGAAGAGCGTTTCGCAATCCGGGGCATAGCGCAGTTGGAGAAGCGCTAGGCTGGGGATCCAAGGGATGGAGTTTCGGTTCCCGGAGGAGACAAGATTTATTAATTTATTTTTAACTCTCGCTCTCGAAAGCGTGACACCTCTGCTGACAATCTTCTGTCGACAACGATGAGGCATTAAAGGCTTTCGCTTTAAAAATGAACGGGTTGGGAAGAACGGCCGCTGTGCCTGCCACAAGTCGCTTCTATCTGCTCGCATGGTTGGCGCGCGCAATCGCGGCACGTTCGGGTCGCGCGCGCGCTAGCTCGACGGGCGCAATGTCGCCCCGCCGCGGGGCAGGCGGCCCTCGCCACCTGTTGCCGCCACCGCCGTGGCTTGTGGCTGGCACGCGACGCCGCTGCTGGCATGTCTCCAGGCGGTGCGAAACATCCGACGAGACCGCCGTGGGGCGCGTGCCGCTACGGCGAGTCACGAGCGCGCGTCTCCGCTATCGAAAGCGGCCATCGCCGAGGCACGGCCTCCCGTTCGTGCGTTCTGGTGTGCGCCGGCCCTCGCTAACTCCCCGTCACGAGCGGCCTTCGTTTTGCATGCACACCTCCGCCCCGGGGGCGGAGTCATTAGACACGCTAAAGGCGGAGCGATCGTGTCCTCTTCAATTCCTGGTCGCCAACGCTGCGAATAGTGTGGGCGTTTTTTTTTTTTTTTTTTTTCTTTTTTTTTTTTTTTTTTTTGTAGGGTAGATTCCGAAGTTAAAACTTTCTATAGATACACAAAAATGAGCTTGACAATTCGCTCTCGTACTGAAAAATCGAATTTAGACCACAACTAGTGCAAAATGCAGCACAGTTACCCGCTAATGCCCCCCTCCCCTCCTCCCCCTTCCAATGCATCCCCTACCAAGCTCATCTTTAAGACATGATTAGGAATGGTACGTGATCCAGCGCCCTCACTCGATCAGCCCACACAATTCGTAAGGCTCATGATACAACTGCTTCGCGTTCTTTTTGGTCGCCGGGGCGGATTTTTCTTTCTTTTTTTTTTCAATTACGGCGTACCATGCAGACACCGAATGTGGAGACTACAGAAAATCATCAGTGCAATCATTGTTGCAAAAGGACTATCAATGTCCAGAAATTAAATGTCTTACAAAACCTTATTCTGCTTTCCCTGCATACTGGAGCATATATGTCCAGAGAGTTGCCTGCCTTATCATAACACTTCCTTTACGCGCCTCAGGCTGTGTTAAAATAAAATACACATTGTGCGCTGCGTGGCACTACTATATCATCGTGAGCGTTATTTTGGATTGGAGGTCGAAATGACTAATTGCATACGAAGAGATACCAGCATGTGAGATCAGTGGGTGGGCGGTCGCTGCCAGACTTGTTCATTTCGCATGTACTCGTTGCAAAGTTGCAAAATCGGTGTTGGAGATCTCCATCGCAGCCAAGCCGAATCGGCACATGTGTCTTGCGAAAGAAGATACGGCCCATCCCATTCTCATATAGATTTGCTTACAGGTGGGAGAGAAACCCGCTCTCGCTAAAGCTGCAACAGAATTCGAGAGAATAGTACTCGATCTAGAGAATACTGCCCCCCCCCCTTTCTTTTTTTTTACCTGCTAACGTGCCCAGATTTCTGGACAAGCGCAATTTTCAACCAAAACAAAAAATCTATAAATGCACTTTTTTTTCACATGCCATTAAATTACACAATGATAATAAATATTACCACACAATACTGCGCACGACGGTTGTAGGTCTTTTGCTGTTTATTGTCAAAAACACGCTCATTTATTTTATATGACATTCTTTACTCTTAATTACTACTAGCGTGAGCGTAGGACAAATTTTATAATAAAGATTTTGTTGCACATCGAAGGTTGGAACATTCAAATCAATATGCTTCTAAAAGTACCTTGCAATATTTTGCAGCTGTCTCGTGATACAAAGTGATCTGCATAAAAACTTGAGTTGATTTTGCTTTTCTTCTTTAATATGTGTTTAATTAAACTTTTTTTGCGTGATGCTAAGTCAATATCTAAATCCGTGTCTCAGCAAGGTTAAGGTCAAAGGAAGGAAACTATAGTTGTGCGTTGTAGTCAGGCTAATAAAAAGTGATGCACGTTAACAACTCCACTGCAGTACAAACTTATTCGTCTCAAAGTGCAGTACTCGAAGCATACTTGACAGAAGTATGCCAGCGGAGAGTATTGCAGCCGTAATGACTGCGTGCTCCAGTCCTTTAGTCTCAACGAAAAACGACAGTGGCAGAAACGGGAGGATCGCATATATATGCTTTTCGCACTTAGGCTACATTATCGGAGGCCGACAATTACCACTGTGTTGTTATTTCCGGCTCTTCTCCCCTGGGCGATTGATGTGAAAACCTGCTGTGCGTGTGGCCCTCTTAATGCGTCCACCGATGCGGTGCCATCCTCATCCCTCAATGAGGAGATCGAAATGCTTTCTCACGCCCAGGAAGTGGTGCTGCGCATCCATCGCTCACCGTGCTATATATGGCGATGGAAGTAATGCCGGTGGATCCCATCGGTCAATTAAAGCTAGCCGATAACGTTATCAGGCAGTCCGTACGCCCTTACTCTAAGGTAGCAACCAGAAGTGGCGTGATGACCGCAGATAAAAGGACGGGGGGGTAGGCGCCGAAAAAGCTGTTTCCACTTATTCAGCAGGCGGGAGACAGGCCAGCCCGCTTGTGTCCCCTCACCCTCCTTCCGATCGACAGTTACTCTACCTCGCCTTAATCTCGCAGCCATCCGGCTCCTCCGTCACGTTTCTACTTTCCGTATGCATGTGCTGCTGCAGAACTCGGTATGCACGCAGGCATTTTTATTTTTCAGTGGCATTCTGATTCCGAACGCGTAGCTACTACTTCAAATTTGAATTTGATTATTTAAATTATTAAACTGGAAAGGCTGCTAATTCACCGCACAGGGTCTGAAATGACGAATTAATTATCCATTTTCAATTGGTTTGGTTGGTAGGGTCTTATGCGAAATAGGTAATCATAGGGTGGTTGGTATACTTTCAGAACAGACCCTGAGATCCTGCCCACAAATACACATTTACACAAGCGCAATTAGGAGCGTCGTATGGTGGCTAAGTTTCTACCCGAGTTAGAGCTTAGCGGCAAACCGCGCTGGTATGTTCTCCGCTTCCATATGCGGCACCTGTACAGAAATGAGCTATAATAAAAGCGGAACACCTTCTAACAACCGAACAGCGCAGGATTTACTTTAGTTTTGCCTATTGGTGAGCGAATGGATGAGCGAATGCCATGCTGTGGGCCGCAATTAACAGAATTAGCCGGTAGGTTTAGAAACTAACTTGAGAAAAAAATTACCGTTCAGGGATCAAGAAGAGAGAACTTCGTAGGCAGTGAGGTACTGACTGCACACTAAACACGAATTGCACAAAAAAGAGAGCGAACCTCGTAGACACCAAAGCCTCTCTGGTTGCTCTTCCAAACCGCTTCTAGCAAAGCTCTGAATCAGCAATTTTAGCGGCGTACACACACACACGCACACACACACACACACACACACACACACACACACACACACACACACACACACACACACACACACACACACACACACACACACACACACGCACACGCACACGCACACGCACACGCACACGCGCACGCGCACGCGCACGCACACACACACACACACACACACACACACACACACGCACACGCACACGCACACGCACACGCACACGCACACGCACACGCGCACGCGCACGCGCACGCGCACGCGCACGCGCACGCGCACGCGCACGCACACACACACACACACACACACACACACACACACACACACACACACACACACACACACACACACACACACACACACACACACACACACACACACGCACACGCACACGCACACGCACACGCGCACGCGCACGCGCACGCACACACACACACACACACACACACACACACACACACACACACACACACACACACACACACACACACACACACACACACACACACACACACACACACACACACACACACACACACACACACACAGCAAATGAACTGTAGTGTAGTCGAAGTACTATTGTGTTTGGAACACAATAGTACCACAGTATCAGTAGTAGTACAGTTGTTTTGGAGCACAGTAATAGTGCCAAAAGCATGCGCCGGTGGAAAGTTTGTGCCGGTCTGCTCTTTTCTGTTACTGTTTTTTTTTTTTTCGCACATGAAGCGACAAGTTTTGGTTTAGAAGAGGGATATAACTAACAGCAGACGGCGCTAAGGGTCGTGTTGCCCCGAGCGAGTCGGACACTGAGGAGAATCACCTTGAGTGTTTTGGGCGAACAGCGCTCGTCTTCGGCTAAGGTGCCGTTCGACAGGTGGCACCACTGGTCTTTAGCTGCTTTTTCCTCTGCAGCTTGAACGCTTTTTCTTAAGGCAATCTGGTTAATAAAAATCGCGCCTGAAGGGGGACATGCATGCATTGTTGTCCCGTTGCCACGGAAGAGAATCTTTTCTTCGTCTCCATATTCTTCGCCCGAAGATGGTGACTCAGACATTGAGGCTCACATTGTTTCGGGAAGCGAAGATGACAGCGATGATACTGATGAACAGTTCTTCCGATGAAAATGGCCAATCAAAATAGTAATAACGAGTAATCACTTCATTATCCTAATTTAACTTTGTTCTTGTTTCAAATATTTTTGAGTGTTGGGTACCTCCTTTTAATTACAATAACAATAAAAGTCAACCCCCCTCCCCCCCCCCCAAAAAAAAAAAAAAAAAAGCAACTCTAGTTAGAAATGTTTTGACAAACAAAAAGATGAGCGGGTCAATACCTTCATGCAGGCAGTCTGGAGCGCTGGAGCAGTGAGCTGCGGAACATAGAGCGAAATATTAGTGTGAGTACACGAATTGAGACACATTTCTTTTGTCATTTGTATGATTATTCTCATGCGTTCTAACGAAGCATTATTAGTTCATGGTCAGTGAAGTGCCTGAATTAAATTTGGCGGAGCACAGCTCGAGCGCTCGCTATAAGTTTTAGTCATGTCTGCAAGGATATGTACTGTTTCCAGTGGACGTAGCTTTTTGGAAGTTTTTTTATTTTTTCGACGCTCTAAGAGCATTTCGCATATTAGTTTTCGTGTATAAATACGTACACAGCATGCGCCGCCACTGGCAATCTTCTTGTCTGATCACATAAACGAATGCGCGTAGTCCCTAAAACGATTTTTTTTTTAATGATCGCGCTTTATCATATGCGGCGGTAACCGGAAAAAATTAATTTTCCTATCGTGCCCATCACTCCAAACGTTATTGCTAATTAAAGAAAGGATATTTGTGACAGCATATGTGAAACATATACCGCCCAACGGTTCTTCTTCTAACCACTATGAGAGCTCTTGCGCAACACCCTTGCAAGTGCCACGCCTAGAATGGGCGAGGACGAAAATTCTTAGCATCAAAGAGATATTTATAACTCTTTGGCGCATTAGATGGCGCACAGCAAGGTCTAAAAATAAACACCCGGGGTCTGCGTATATTTAACAAAAGGTGGGCATTTCATGTTATTTACATTTTTTTTAAATATTTTAGTATGTTTAACATTTTAATATATTTTAAGAGTATTTTTGTTTGATATTCGTTTACTCTTTGTAGAGCAGAAAGTTAGCTGCAGGACCTCCGACCATCACTTTAAGAGAGCCCAGTATTGTCTGTATGTAACAGCTATGTTTATTTGAGCGCACCAAGTTACCTTTAGTCTGCCGAAAAAGCGCCTACTCAACTCGGGCCGGTTTTCGGTGATTCGCTGTCACTTATTACTATTTGTGAGCGTACATCGCAAGTTCATCTCCTTTAGATAATATGCGTCCAACAGTGATGGCTGCAACTACACGTTACTGACCTCCATTTTAAGGTAGTATAAATTTGTAAATAGAAATCCAAAGGCCCATGCGACGTTTTATACCTCATTTCGTACTTTTCAAATCCTTCGTTAAATACACTTGACACTTTATAATAAGCAGGTATTTGAAAAGTGCCAGTTTTAATTATTACTGTTATTGTCTAGCTTCTTAACTTATGTAATACATGTGATGGTCCTCAGTTTGTTTGCAGGGAGCATTAACTACTAAAGAGCTTACGAAACTTGTCACTCTGCACGTGTGAAGGGCACGAATCACGTTTCGTAACAAAGTAGCACGAAAACAAAACCACTGAGCAGTAGCTCTATTCTGTGCTTTTATGTGGCTCTTAATGCAAATAATTTTGCTTTTACGTCGTGGTTTTGAAAAATCAAAGTACATGAAGCTGGTACTGACAATTTATTTTGAATCCATAAGTAGAACATCTTACACAAAAGTTTCTTAGCAATGCTCCGATACAGAGAGAAAAAAATAATTACCTAAAAATGAACATATTGTAAGCATACAGTACGACAAGAGTGTTATATAAAAGCTCCTGTAGGTAGTAGGAGAGCTAAACTGTATTAATCAATTGTGGGGCTGTCCGCCAGTGGTTTTCTTGGGCAGTGTCACTGTCCAGGACTTTTAACATTAGGGATTAAGTGTTTTGACCGCTGTGAAGACTGCAATTTTGGGGATGGAAATCAAAAGAAACATAATGCGGGAACTCTGTACGTAGATACGCACACCACAGTATCTTATTCGCTTTCTGGTTTGTCCGCTGGCTGCTCAGCTCCTTTTTTCTTGCCCGCGGTGGTTCCCTCTTCCCAGTCAGTTCGGCTGGCGCCGTACCCACGGGTGGTGCAATTTTTACAGCCATGCCGCATGCCCGATGGAGCTGAGTCAAAGGTTATTATGGGAGATTCTGGCCGCGGCCGTTGTCGATGCTATCCGATTCGAGTTCATTTCGTTATTACAAGGAGTATACACCACCGCCAAGGTCTCGTTTTATTTCCGCGGAATACGGAAATATATTGCGCATGGCTGCGGCGTATGGCGCCACGATGTTGCAACGCCGCCATTTATGAAAAGAATGCTAAGGCAGTGGTTCGATGTGGTTCTCTTGTGACGTTTTTGTCGTGTTCCTTACAGCACTACTCCTTAAAAATATAGGTAAAATAGTGCTGGTTGGCTATACTAGGCCTTTCAGGTCTGATTGCACTTTCAAAGTGTAACCATACAGCATAGTTCTGTCAATATTTTGCGAACAGGGCGAAAATACCACGAAAAAAGTGCATTGGACCGCTGCCTGCGTATTTCTCAGGACGCCGGCGTGGCGAGATAGTGATGCCATGTATGCGCACGACGCCGCAACCTTGCAGGCGCCGCGCATATTTGCGCCGTCATGTGTATGCATGCATGGCGCCACTCGGTGGGAACAAAACGTAACACATGCCGGTGGTGTGCTCTTCGTAAGTGCGAAGTGAATTTGAACATAATAGCATTGGCAACTGTCGGCGGGGAAAACTCCCCATAGTAACCGCAAATCGCCGTATTTTTATTTTTTTAACATCTGCCCCCTTTGCCAACCGTAAGTGCTCGGTATTTAAAAAAAAAAATGAAAATATATCTCATAATACCTCCTCACGCAAACCACAAATACTCCGTTTATTGGAGGACAAAAATCTACCCATGCTGCCACTCACATGGTCCGTGTATTTTAGGGTGGGGAAAGTTTTATCCAAATACATCGTGCACCGAATATCATTTATAGAGGACGCTAGGATAGAAGCCATTTACACCGGTTTGGGTTTATTCGTGTTTAATGTGTATCGTGAGGGAATCGAGGCAGAACGCCGATCCGAACCGGAAAGAAAAGAGATCGCAAGGAAAATAAGAATGAACTGTTCAGTTCAGGAGCAGGCAGCGCAGGATATGAACAGCAGTTTACCGATATCCACAAACAGGAGATTATGTAGCAGTCCCGCCCTGCCTGTACAAAGCATGAGGTAAAAATTGAGAGATTAGCGAAAAGGCTTAATATCGAAGTTAGTGCAGCAAGCTGAGCAAAAATCATAAAGGCGAATAGGGAGGCGAGCCGCGTTCGTTAAGGCTAAAATTCAAAAGGTTATTATATTAAGTGAAATTCAGAGAAGTGGGGGCTCAGGCGCCGCACGCAACGCGAAGAACAGACAACTGAAGGTCCTTTATGCCAATGGCACCCGTTACAAGGGAAAGTGTATGTCGCAGTAGCAGAGGGGCAGAATGTGCTTTAGGAACACGGCAGCTGATACTGGATGGTATGGCGGAATTGAAGGTGAGTGAGAATAGGACGGGGGTATGTTGAGCACAAGAAAACGATGACCATTGTGACGGCAGCGATGCTGCAGTTCGATAGTGGTGGTAATGCATTCATCCAGCGTGTTTAACGAGAAGAACGTCGGGACGTTGGTTAACAATGAAATCCCTTTTTATAATAGCTGGCTGCGCAGTATGGTCGCCAGGACTTTAAGTAAACCAGCGAGTTTATGTTTTGATATCTGACCGTTCAATCCAAGCACATGTTCAAATCTAAGGATGGTACGTGCTCAACAGGCCTGACGTCGATGCTCACACTTCAGTAGACTTGAATCAATACCCGAGTCATATACAATAGGTACACATTTATTTAGCGCACGATGATAGATATTTCCTCCCACGGTGAACCATGTATGCTTCACTGTTTTCAGCATTTCTAATTTATAGGACGTCGGATAAATTCTTGTCGCTGATCACACCAGTCCCTTTTGGATCTCGTATTTGTCATGTATTGAGCAACAGTATTCCACGGGTGTCCAGGAAACAGACACGGGAAAGTTGGCCAATACAAAGGTGAAAAAAAGGCTACGGGACGTCGGCATTGCAAGGCTCATGCTACCATCACAAAAACGAGGGCATTGACATAGTCTCAGATACTTTCCTGATCTCGTTCCTCTTCCAAGCAGCGGCCTTTTGATGCATTGGAAATTGGGTATCGAATCCCACGATAGCGGGAAAGAAAATGTTGGCAAAAGAAGAAAACCCCATACTTTTCATGCTTAGTCTTCACACTGGAGTACTTGCGCCTCAGTGCTGAGAAAGCTTGAACAACGTAGTTGCTGCAGGAAAACATCTGCTTTAATATGAACAAAAATGTCTCTTGATGACGGAAACGACCAAAAAGAGCACGTGTCTGTGATCTTCCCTTCCGTCCCGTATCTTAGCGCTGTGCAACTGTGCAACCGTTTGCATCAACATGCACCAAACAGCCGGACTAAGCCCTATTCTTAGTGTTAATGTTTCCTAAGCTGCCATGCAATTTTTGTTTGATGTCCGGCATTGTGTGGCGTTGAGCACGTGTGTTTGTGTGTGTGTGGGGGGGGGGGGGGGGATAGAGGATATAAGCGGCTAGTTTGTATTTGCAGATTATGCGTCCTTCACTACAAAAGACATCAAAAATTGAGGCAGTTCGTATTGTAGACTGCCCCTGCCACACCTGCGTGCTTGTGCACGACCCTTTAAATGCTGCAAACACACATAGTGCAGCGCAGCAATACATTCGAAAGCAAACTGCAGGATGTTGCCGGCACCAGACGACAGGAAAGCCATTGAAAAGCGAGAGACGAAAATCTTACCACGTAAAGATCACAAGCGAATCCTGCCTGAGGTTCATGCAAGACGAATTCCTAACAAACCTGATAAAAAGAGTGAAAGAGTTGGTGAGACCTGAAGAACAGAGAACCGAGCAAACGAGACAGCAAAGTCGAAATAAGGGTGAAGGACAAGGTAATCAAAGACTGAGACAAGGGCGCTCATTCACGTGCGATAGCCGCATTCCTTCGCCCATTTCTCCTCGCGCGTTTTGTCGATCCGAGCAGAGCCCCGTATCTCGCTTGCCGAAGTAAGCGGGGTAGCCTGGTGGGTCGTCTGTCGTCTGCCGTTATCACGTGACTGCCCCGCGGAGGTACTTTGTAATCATGACGACAACGTTTCGTATAAACAACGTGTTCTGGGAAGAGGTGCCATCAGGTGTATTTCGATTTCTTCTCTCCTTACTCCAGATATACGCGCGCCCGTGTGGTCGCGTGCCAGCAGCATTGGCATCCGATCGGCAATAGAGCCACTCAACGCTGCGGTCCTGTCCTCAGGGGCCTCTTTGTCATTCCTTATTTATATGAACTGCGCTGTATTCAGAGAAACGTGTTGCATATTAAACGCTGGGCCAAACAAATCAAAACCCGTGGATCACTTTAGGCAACTTGGGAATGACCTGGAGACTTATAGGTACGCACCGGCCTAGCAAAAATGGCTTAAATGAAAAAAAAAAAAAAAAAAAAGCATCAAGGTAAATGCGAGTTTCTGAGAGAGCTAGGTTTTCACAAATCGGCGAGGAATGCGGCAAGTAAAGCAACCTGCCGGGACGTGTTACAGTTAGGCCTATAAAGGAACTTGGGCTTCTAAAATATAGCCGGAGAGCTACGCTTCGCATTTTTCGCAGACTAAGTTAATTAAGCCGTGCGATTTTCGCAACAGTCATAAATTTGTAGCGAGCAAATATTCAGAGCTAAAGCATGCGAAAATCAGCAAAACATTTCTGAAATAAGATTACTTCCAGAAAAACATTCTCACAATCGAATTCGTGTCATCAGGTACTAATATCTAAGCCAAATACGAGGTTTACGCTACCCGCGGTACACTTCCCAGCATTCCACTCATGCATGAACGACCCCCAGCACTCATCTTCCGTCCCGCTAATGCTGACGAATTTCAGGGAACGTGCGAAAGAGCGCGTCCTCTCGACGCCGCTAGTGCTATTTCTACGAGAATGCTACTCTCAGAAAAGGTACTAAATGAAAATTTACTCATTAGGGGTAGTTACTCCAGATAGGCCTTTCAGAAAAGGTGCATCAAGCGCAGAGTTAACTTCTACGCAAGTGACCACATCAAGTAAAAATAGCAACTATTCAAACAATTAACTATGACCTTTTAAATTCATTGCTTTGTGGGCAAAACAAACATTCCGCCAGTACCCACTAGAAAATTTGTGCCCCGACATTATTTACCGTTTCATTCTAAAACAATAAATCTTCGCTGAATCGGAAGCTAATATATGCCGCACTCGCTTTTCCTGAGCAGCTCAGCGCGGCTGCATGCCTAATAGAAAGTACAATAGTATAAGTTGGAGCGTTCGACACAAAACAAAACGGAGAAAAAGGAACTATGCTGAAGGTTGGCCTCAAGACGAGCCGCGGTAACGTCTTTAACACCGTCTTTGCATAACATGAAGCTTCATCGTTGAGAGACTAGAAGACAGTTTGGCAAAGTTTCAAACATCGTAAGTTGGTTTAACTTTTGGAAAAAGAAAAGCTTAATGCCTCACTTCCGCAACGCACACCTACACCTATAATAATAAATGGCATACAATTGAAAGTAGATAATCTAGTGTCGGTTAGGATCCCTATCACAAAGTCGCCTCTAAATTGACCAGTAGATAGATATTAAGTGGGAAGCGAAATGTTATGACACTCTCCTGAAATCTGCGCAAGGAACGGTTGCGTAACAATTTCGACCCGAAATCACGTGGGTAGGTTTCCTCACACGTTTTGTTCAATTCTCGGTTACGGCGACGACGACGCTTTTTCGACCGAACGAGTACATATACGCTTCGCACGCAAAAAATAAACAAATAAAAAGGACTTACTTAGTATCTTTATATTGAGAACAGAAATCTCCCGCTCACTGAGGTATTTCTCAAAAGGTGTATCCCGCAGTTTCCTAAAGTAGGATGTACACATTCTCCCGATCCAATCGAATTTCATTCGAATCACTAATGAGCGAAGCCGAATATTCGCATCGCTATTCATTGCGGTTATTCGTGCAAAACGATAATTCATGCAAAGTAGTGAAGTGCCAGAGGCTGCATCATAACCCATGCAGCTTGCAGCTGAAGTTGTTGCTGTCAACACAATAACAACGTGCATTAAAAGTCACGCAGCATGATGTCATGCGCATTAGAATTATCTTCCGCCATTTACGACCATAGCGAACAAGCAAGCGTCGCATTGTTGAAGTGAATGGCTGTTATTTACAATACAGTACAGCGCTTATTCAATGTCTCAATAAAGATTGGGACACGGGGAGTGGCCACCGAATCGATATCGCGCACGAAGGCAGGGTTTTCTGGACCTGGCTGAACACTGCCGCGTCGCCCTGCGGCCATATGTCTCAACACCGTGACGGACGTGACTCGAATGGACTTTGTCACGGCTGTAAAGACGCAGGCCAACTTCGGCAGGATTTTGTGCGACGTCAGATTAGGCCTTGTTCTTGGAAAAGCCATCGAAGAAAGCGGACAAACGCCTGTTTCGAAGTTATTGCCTATTCGAAAATCGTTCGAGGACTTCAAATCGTATTCGATTCGTTTCGAATAATTTTCTGTGCGCAATACTCGATCCTATTGTCCTATAAAACAGGAAAATATTCCTGTGAAGTTTCGCTAAATATAGAAAGGACGAATAAAAGCATTGATGCCTGTTCTTTGTTAACTTAGTTAAAGACGTTACATTTACCGTTATCATCAGCCTGGACTTGTACCTATTAGGCGGATATTATATTTTTTCCAAGTATTTGAAGGTCCCACAGCGGTAGAATGTTTTTTGGATTTTATATATTAGGATCTCCAGAGTACTTTAATTAGTGTGGTTCCTTTTTGACGTTTGTTTTTCCTTCGGCTCCTCAACAGATGTGACGAATTGTGGCGAAAACATTGGTCTTCGATATAAACAAAACTATTGTTTCAAAACTTCCTGACTGTCGAAGACTTCTTACCTTTAGGCAGCTTTGAGAGCCATTAAGTATCATTCCTGTAAAGAATGAATATCTTAGATATAAATGCATGCGATAATCTCGTGTAGTCAAAATGAATCTACTCTTTAGAGAAATTGTAGATTTAGCTTTACTTTTCTTTTTGGGTACGTTGTTTTCACGCACTCTCTCTTTCTTACACCGATCTTCTTAAACTACAATATGTATAGACAGGCCACAGGGAATAAAATTGATCGAAATCGCTTCTATTTAGCAATTACGGTAATGTGCGCGCCTACTCCGGTCACTGTGTTCGAGAAAATATGCTTTAAGGTTTAGGGGGAAAATACCATCTTAACATACCAAATAAAATTTGCTAAGACTGAGGCAGAATTTTCGGTACAAACGGAAGCGATGTAATTGAAAGAAATCTGAGAAAATTTTACTGCTTAAGAGTTTTTCCCCGGACGTCTTATGCGCTCTCATACAGAGAAATTCTGGACGAGAGCATGTTTCCTGCGGGAGATTTTATGTGGCGTAATTTTTCCGCGTAGCTTAATATTGTATCATGGCAATCAATATACCTGCAGGTCATCTTTTGGGAGGCTTCTTTTTTTTTTTTTTGCTTGTGGTGTCAAAACATCTACTCATTGTCTTTCTGTGGCAGCCTTAACTAGTCGGTACGAGTGCAAGAAAAACTTTAAAAGAATTGTCTTGTTGACCATCAAGAGGTTAGACCTTCCTATCACTATGTTCATAACAGCATCTTAAATTATTCTACATTATCCTCACAGTTATTAGTGATGTCCCAGAAAGCGTGACCTGCTGGTGGGTAAGTGCGTACTCTACGCTGAGCCGGGCGTGCTACTGGAGGTTTAGGGTCTTTGAACATTTTGGTAATAAAAGCACCTCTGATCGAAGCCACTGTGATTTTTGCTCAGAGCCTTTCATCATATTCCCTACTTTGACTCGGTTGTGCCTTGCTCCAGGAGGCGCACTTAACCTAAATCTAGATAATTTAAGTGGCCCCCATGGCCAAACATCGGCTCACAGGTTTCAAACATGCCATCGAAACGGCGCCAAGCCCCGCCTTTAGGCGGTTAATCTGTGCCTGCAACTTCTCGGCATAAGTATATGGTCTAGCCCGTTTCCTAGCACGCTCCCCTTCTCCGCCATCTCACAGAGTACGCTCAAAGGAGGCGCCAGATGGGCGCGCGCATATCCGTCCTTGATGACTGCTACAATAAAGTTTCGAAGAAATCGACTATATAAGCGCGCAATAACGGCTGACTACGAAAGAGAAAAACACCATAGGCTCCATCCCATGTACCTCGTTAAAGTGTATAAAATCTCTATGCGCCATTCCGCTGTCTAGTAAGCGTTCCCGTCCCATGTGCGTCGTTCAAGTGTTCAAAATCCCTATGCTCAATTCCGCTGTCTAGCAAGCGTTCCGCGCAAAACATATTAGAAGCGCAAGCTGCGCGTAGTAAAAGCAACGGAGTGTTTTATAGCCGCATATACAGTCAATAGCTGGTACACCCACACGCATATCAGCATCGACTTGCAAACGACTGTAACCACGCATGAACACCGACATTTTTGTGCAAGATGCGCTGTAATAGGTGAGTAAATGTTTGTAAAGGATAGAGCATAAACACGACGGACTGGCTATAAGTTATCAAGCAGCGTATTTGTTTTCTGTTGCTCTGCCAGGTATCCAAAAGAGACCGTCACTAGAAGCTCACGCTTTTCATGTTACAAACTGGCCGTGCAAAACAAATGGCAACAGCAATCTTGCTGCATGAACCTCGGGACACTTCTTTGCACTCCCCTGAGACATAGCGAGGACTGCTGTTTTTACTGCAGCTAATCATGTTATGTGTTTAAACATTATACCGCAGTAGGCGTTCCGTCGTTCGGGATGAATTTTTGGGATGTGGCTGCGCAACTTCTACTCATTTAAGGTAAATGCAGACCGCAAACGGTGTTCCAGCGATCGTCATTCAGAAGCACTGAAAAGCCAGTATATGAAATTTATTTATTTATTTATTTATTTATTCAATATACCTTACAGGCTCCTAAGGCGGAGCATTGGGTAAGGGGGGCACATGAACAGTGAAACACAAAATTAATTACTTACAGGCAACGGCAAGATACAAGATTATACAAAAGCAAAATACATCAAGGTCATGAAAAAGAATGAAAAACACGAATAACACCCAATGACATGTTCTATTTATTTCCTATACAACTTTTCCAGCGCTTTTCGAAACAGCGCCCGGTCAACTTCAGAAGCGATTGTGTCGGGAAGACTATTCCACAGTGAAATGGCTCGTGGGAGTGCAGATGAATTGAACGCCAGCGTTTTGCCAGAAATGCGTCGAAAGCTGAGATTATTATGTAGCCGCGATGATGTGCGCAATGGAGCTTCAAGGGGAAAGGGGCATGGTCTCGGGCTATGAACATATTTCTGAAAGAGGCATAAAAGGGCGAGTTGTCGACGAAGTTCTAATGGCTGAAGCGAAATGTCCTGTTTAATTACTGTAATGCTGGAGTATGGTTTGTAATTGCCTGAAATGAAGCGAGCGGCTCTATTCTGCACAGATTCTAGTTGGCAAGTTAAATATTTTTGATACGGTGACCAAATAGCTGAAGCAAATTCTAGCTGCGGACGGACGAAAGTTAAGTAAGAGAGGCTACGTACGGTGGGCGGAGACTTGTGCAAATTACGGCGGAAATACCCTAGCGTCTTTGATGCTTTGCTACGAATGGTGGAAATGTGCAAGGACCACGATAGGTTGGGCGTGAAATGAATACCTAGGTATTTGTAAGATGAGGCTTGGGATACAACAGAGTCATTTAATAAATAATTAAGTTTGGATACGGTCTTCTTGCGGGTGAACGTCATAACCTTGCACTTATTAACGTTAAGAGTCATTTGCCAGGTCTGGCACCAGTTAGAAATTGTGTTAAGATCAGCCTGAAGAGCTAGATGATCGTCGGTGTTGTTAATCGTGCGATAGATAATACAATCATCCGCAAAGAGCCTCAGTTGAGAAGAAATATTACTAGGCAAATCATTAATATATATCAAAAAAAGTAAAGGGCCGAGTACGCTGCCTTGCGGGACACCGGAAGTTACATCGGATAGGGGCGAGGAAAAGCCATTAACCACAGTAAACTGCTGACGCAGCGTTAAAAAGTTACGGAGCCAAGATAGCGTATGGTCATCGAGTCTAAGAGCGACTAGTTTTTCTATTAGGCGACAATGGGCTACTTTATCGAAGGCTTTCGAAAAATCCAGAAAAAAACAATCTGTTTGCTGGTTATTATTCATATTAAAGTGTATATCAGTAGAAAATTCCAATAACTGTGATTCGCAAGAGTACCCCTTCCTAAATCCATGCTGATTAGCGAAGAAAAAGTGATTAGATTCCAGGTGACGGTAAACATGGGATGCAATTATATGTTCGAGTAATTTGCAGGAAATGCACGTGAGTGAAATCGGTCGGTAGTTGTCCGGTAAATGTTTGTTTCCAGACTTAAACACGGGGATTACCTTAGAGATTTTCCAATCCAAAGGTAGCTGACAAACGGATAATGATTGGCGAAAAATATGACATAAAATGAGGCTGGAAGCATTAACGGTGTTCTTTAAAAATTTTGAGTTGATGTTGTCAATGCCAGAAGATGTGGATACTTTAAGATTGTTAATGATACATGCGATTCCTTCTGCAGTAACGTCGATTGGTGCCATGAATGGGTAATCAAGTTCGGCTACCATGGGCACATTGGAATAGTCTTCCCTTGTAAAAACAGATGTAAAAAACGCATTAAATGCAGATGAGCATGCACTGTCGGACAATGGTGTTTGACTATCATCATGCAAGGAAATAGGAACTGGGTCATTGTTGGGGGATAACAACCGCCAGAATTTCCTAGGATTGGATTTCATAAGTGATGGTACATCGCGTGAAAAATATTTCTCTTTAGCGCTACGCAGGGCGGAAATATAGGATTTTAGGCAACATTTGTATTTAGCCCACGTGGATGTGTTTACCACGCGTTTGGCATTCCGGTAGAGCCTCTTTTTCTTATTTCTTAACTGTCGAAGATGTTTAGTGAACCACGGATTTGTTTTATCGTTAGAAATTGAAATGAGTGGTATGTACTTGGTAACCAATACAGAAATCCTGTCTTTAAACAGCATCCAATTTTCGTCAACAGAACGATTAGAGAACGAGGGCAGGAATTCCTCGCTGATGAACTTGTCTAGGTCAGCATTGATAAGATCGAATTTACCCTTATTATAGTCTCTAATTACCTTCGATGACTTGCCTGCATGCGTCAAGGGGATATGAAGGTCTAAATTAAGCAGCTTGTGGTCACTGAAACCGTCATGATGTGTAATAGAACCCAGTGTTTCGGGAACAGAAGTGAAAATTAAATCCAAAATATTAGAGCCACGCGTAGGCTGGCATACCACTTGGAACAGATTAAAATCTAATAAAACGTCGATAAAGTCAGAAGAAACTTTGCATGGTGATGTCAAAAGGGACCAGTCAATATTTGGAAAATTGAAGTCACCGAATAAGTAAACGTTATCAGTAAGGAACAGCTCAGAAGCTGCAGTTACGCTGTTACGCAGATCACTGACAAATGAATGGCCAGAGTTTGGTGGACGGTAGCAAGCGCCTATCAAGAATCTATTTGCTGATGATGTGCAAGCAACCCAGAGTATTTCTAAAGGTGAATTCAGGTCTAAAATAAAGGACGAAATTGTATTTCTTATGGCTATCAGGACCCCACCACCTCTTTTGTCACTGCGATCACGCCGGTGTATGCTGAAACTGTTGTTTTCGGGGAGGATTTCTTTATCCGCTATATCAGCATGCAACCAAGTCTCGGTTAAAATGAGAATGTCAGTGTCATTGTCGGTTAGCAATGAACAGATCTGGTCACGCTTAGGCATGAGGCTTCGAATGTTAGTATATGATATGGATAGCGAACGTGCCGTCTCAGGCCTGTGAGGGTGCTCGTGAGCGCAGCTGCCGACAATAGATCGTTGCTATCTGTTTGAGGTTACTACCTTATCTGTCTCAGGGTCGTAGGTGTAGGTGGAGTTACCGTACGCAGCTTGTCAACAGAGAATTTGAAAGGTTTGTCTTGCAAGCCAGCGAAATCGATTAACCTTTTTCTAGCATGCCGCGTGGGCATCGAAAAGTCCTGGCTGATTGAAAATGAAGTACCCTTCAAATTGCGTGCTGAGGCCAGAACGTATTCTTTATCTTTATAATGAGCAAACTTTGCTATAATAGGCCTGATTTTGTGTGGTGAAAACCGACCTAGCCTGTGAACACGCTCAAACTGGCTACCACTCATTGATATGCCAAGGTATTCCGAGCAGAGCTTTGTAATTTTATGCTCGGACGCAGCCCAGTCCTCTTTATTGTCATCTTTGAGGCCAAAAAACAGAAGATTAGACCGTCGCATTCGGTTCTCAGCATCGTCACATTTTTGTGAAACATTTCTTAGTTGTTTATATATGCTAGAGAGTGCAATTTGAGGTGCAGCGCTATTTGAAATATGGAGAGAAGTGAGGGTAGCCTCTAACGTGGTTACTCTATCTGCTAGACGTTTAAGTTCGCTGTCAGTTACGTCGTGTTGGTCTTTAACACATTTGAGCTCGTTTAATATCGATGCCTGTACTAATTCAAGTCGGCTCACAGCTGCTAACAGAGTGGAAAGCACATCCGTGGTATCCTCGGCGTTTGGCCCAGGATTAGATTCAACATCTCCGGATAACAACAAAATATCAAGAAAAGCAAGACACAGGCTCAATGGAAGCGAGATAACTCGCCTTAACGCAGAACACACATCGTATGGGCACGACACCGCAAACAAAAAGTAGTCACTAGACTTTGGACAGACTGCACCATTTAGGTAACCAACCTGTAAGTACAGTAACGGTGAATGCCACATGCTGACTGCGGCGTCGTGCCCGAAGGGAACGGCTGTTGATAGGCGTTTATATCCCGCGCCGGTTGCGTCCGAGATAGCCAGGGTTCCGCGTGGCCAGACGAATGCGTCAGCAGCAGTCAAATCCGGCCAAGCGCGCATCGGTGAAGGTGGTAGTCGGGCGTGATTGTCGATTCCGGGAGGCCATGGTTCTTCAGCGCAGGAGTGAAAGCCACAAAGGATGGCTGCCTGTAAGTACAGTAACGGTGAATGCCACATGCTGACTGCGGCGTCGTGCCCCTTCGCTGATATACTTCTGCGCTGATATACTTCTGCAAAACATCCGTAATTAACACTATTAAAATTTCGAAAATTCAGGTGAGACAGCAAGTAAACAGAATAAATCAATAGGAGCGTAACTAACAAAACTGAAGTTTCATTAGTCAGGTTATAATGTTACGTTTTTATGTTATTTTTGTTTTTCTCCCTGAAACAGTAACAAAGTGCAATGGTCATTCGCAAAAAATTCACTGAAGTTTCACTTCCTCTGCTTCAGATTCCTCATCTGCAGTGAGAGCGTGTTTGCAACGAACGATGTTCCTTTCCAAAAGTCATTGCTCGTTGCCTTTAAGTGTAAGCTGAAATCACATGTGTGCGATTTTTAATAGGGGTGTGCGAATAGTACTTTGTTGAAGGCCGAATCAAATGCATATATTGTAGCAAAAAAAAAAAAATCGAATTCCATACGAATCAATTAATAACAAAACCGGATCGAATACAAATAAAGTATGTACTACTACTCATTACTTGTGCGGATATTAGTACCAAATCAGCAATCTGAGAAAGAGAGAAGCTGAAGCGGTGGCGTCGCGGTAAGTTGCTGTAACGCATGGTTTTAAACCTGTAGCTGTTTAAAGACACAACACTTATCTCCATTAAGGAACCGCCACACGAAGCCACTATATTAACTCTACCATGCCGTTAATCTACGCATAGGAAAATTACTTTTGGTTACTGAGGACAGAAGAAGAAACTCACCTCAGAACAAGAGACGGGTGATAGCTACGTGGGAGCCATTTTAAGCTATGACCTTAGAGATCGGACATCATGACAAGGCTTGCTGAACTTGCCTGAACCTGCGACCTCGGAGGTAATGTACTACCATTATAAACGCGGCCACACGAACAGACCGCTTCGAGGCTCTGAATCGTTCACCCCGCGCATACTGATCGCGTAGGATGGTACAAGGCGCCGGCAAATTCTCTGTTTTCGGAAAAGCGTTGAAGAAAATTATGGCGCGCCTTATTCCAACCTCATGACATTTATTCGGAATGTGTTCCAAAAGTCCAAAACATATCGATTTATTTTGAATAATCTTAAATTACATTACATGATTCATTGGAATAACTGAATAGCAGGATATTGAATTCGCTATTCGAAATTTTCCAATGTTCATCCAGCCCGATTTTCTCGAGCTTGCTATCTCACATGAAGCACCTTACTTTTGTGTTTCATTATATATTGCGGCTGCTCATTACGGACCATTTTTGCCTCTGAGTTTTTGGGTTTTTTTACCTCTCTGTAGCTGTTCTTCTATTTCCTTCTTTTCATTCTCTCTTCCTTACATTAATACTTTTTATTTGTAGTGCGAGTGGTTCTATCTAGAATTATGTGCCAAATGTTGCCATTACCGCAAAAAGCGCAGTAAGTAGTGTTATACGCACAGAAACAAAATAAGTTGGTACCCGGGTGATGAAAGCCACATTTTTTCATTTGTAACTGCACCCACGAAAAGGGCCATTGAGTACACATGGGGCCAATTAGACAGCTTATCTAGCTCCCAGCGCAGACGTATTTGCATTCTAGACTCTCTGTTGGTTCTGATGAAAGGAACAGTCAGTAACTCACTTGCTTTGTCGTTACACATCCCAAATGCGCCATGAGCCGAAAATTAAAATAGAAACAATATGGCTGCTGACTAAAACTACAGTTTCATAGCCAGTGCTTCAGATTTTAATTTTACTCATTCGCATTTGTGCTCAAGCTGAAAACTTCAGCTGCCAGCCAACTTTCATGTTTGTTTTGTCAGTGCGAAGGAATGCGACTGAGTAAAATAGCAAGCACTAACAGTGGCTGTCAGCTTTAATTTCTAGGCAACCATCTAGTTTTTTCCCCTTCATACGAGGTGTACATGCCCCCCGACGTATATTAAGCCAGTTACATCGTCTTTCCATTTCACAAAATGGACGATGAGTCTGCACGGAAAATAAACTACACTGGGAACTAGACTACATTTTTCTTCGTGTAAGCGGGCCCAAGTCCGCCCTTACAACAGAAAAATAAGACGGGACTACTAAGAATTTCATTTGGAATAGGTAAATGTAATACATTGAAGTAGGATGGACAGTTGGGCGAGTTGGTAATAGTTTATAATGGGTGGTGCAGCGTGAAGACACGAAAGACAAAGAAGAGAAACACAACAGACGATCGCTGACTCGCAACTAAATTTTTATTATGAAGAAAGCGGATTATTATACATAAAGTTCAAATGACGTTACAAGGAATGGAACCGTTGGACCGGCAAATTCACGAGATATCTTTTTCACTCATCAAGCCACTTGCGCCTTACGAACATGCGCTTGCAACACGTATCAGCCAGATACGTGTTGCAAGCGCATGCTCCTAAGGCGCATGTGGTATGCGGTGGTATAGAAACCATCCTTCCTTTCTGGAATAAATATTAGTTGGAAGTTAGCGCTATGTGTATCTTCTTTCTCCCTCTTTGTTTGGTGCGCTACATTTTGTTCCCTTCAATCACATAAACGCAAGGTGAGCACAGTGTCGTAAGTTGAACGCAATAGCATCTTTCGGAGCGCTTTTAATGCTTCCGTGTTATAAAATCGTGGCTTCTTAGCTCGTCTAAGCCATTGATTCATTATCGTTTGGTGACCAAGATGGCATCAAGAAAGCACGGCGTTTCTTTATTTCTTGAGCAACTTGCTATCCTGGTCTAAAGTGGTTGGTCGCCTTGCCCTGGTAAGGGCGCCGAAAGACTTTCTCGCCGTTATTTTGACTTAGGAGAAAGTCATTCTACCTGCTTCTTTTCAGTGGACCGATGCTATTTTCTTCGTGTTTTGCACAGGTGCGGCCAAAATTCTAAGGAGCACGCTTCTGGTGTTTGATAATTTTTCGCGCGTTCCGTAGGCAAAGTACGGCGGTTATTTGGGCGCATACGTCAGCGCATCAGCGCCATGTGCTGAAATATGTATAATTAATATTCGCTAGGTAATACATCACAAAAGTCTGTCGCAGTGGCGTGCTCCGTAATCTTATTGTACAATGTGGCGGTGTATTTGCGCATAGAAAAGAGCGCAGTGTTTGCTGGCCTCCGGTTTTTCACCAGTATGGCGCTTTTCTTTCTCATTAAGCACCACATCGCCCACCGCTGCATCTTATTTGTCATGATGTGCGTCCGAATCACCAGTGAAAGCATAATCTAGGCATCGTTGCAATCCTAACCACGTACTACTGTTCGCGAGGCCGTTCGAACAATTGGCAAAGCACAGTCGGATAGCGTATGCCACGCACGGGGAATTTCTTAATGATAGAGAAAAGTTTGATTATTCTAAAACCAACCTTTGTGAGCACCAAGTTTCAGCCTCTGATAGCAACGTTTTCCAAGAATCATAACGCTGACGTTTTTTATTGTGCCCTGTCTTAGATACGGTATGGCACTGTGAGGTGATGTTTTTTGTTACAGTGTTGTTTCAGGATATCTCAATGTAAAAAAGAAAAATCACAGCAGGTACTACACCGTGTTCCGTGAAGGCTTCGAAGTCCTTCAAGTAAACAACAATGGTGGCTCCCTTTCAACTTCCCAGCTCTCTTCAAAGCCTTCATTCATACTGAAAGTATTTTTCGCCATTGTTTCCCACTACGTATATTTGCCCCTTTTTTTCTCAGAATCGAGGGAAAACGTACAGCCTCACTTTGGCGTTGCGAGCGCGTATTACCTTGTAAGTGGCTGTTCTCCTAATGACCGGATTACCGGTCGTTATCAGTGACGTGGAGGTTGTTCCTCTGAGGTGGCAGGCCAGCGCTTTTCCTGTTTCTCACGCCCTTGGCCATGCCCCTCCCCCCCCCCCCCCCCCCCCCCCCCCCATCTCTTCTAGTGGAGCACCCGGAGAAGCCGTACGAAGCAAAGCCTAGCGAATGGGAAAAGATGAGTGCGAGTGAAACAAGGACGCAGCAAGGTGTCCGCAGCGCGCGTACGGTTAGCGTATAGAGCGGTGGGGGAGCGTAGTAGCAGTTTCAGCGGCCAGCCGCGGAGAAGGAAATGTTGGGCTGAATGGGCCTGCACAACACGCGAAAAGTACCTTCATTATTGCGTTTTTTGGGTCACAGTGCCACTTTTTTTTTTTCTTGTTTATTCCGCAAGCACGCTACTGGTCTTTTCGAGATCAGACTATACCAAAAATATTTATCAAGGCGGCCAGGCCTTTCGATACTATTGCAAAATTTGTCATGCACAATTTGAGCAACATTCGTCATAGCGCTACCTACAGCAGAGGACAAAGTCTGCTATTTGATAAGATGGTCGCTGCTGAATGCGCACATCGCCTTGCAGAGCACCGATTTATTTTCGTCATGCAGGTCGCACTTAAGAACACTGTAAAAGTGTTCCAAACTGCTCCTATTTTGGGTGAAAATAAACCAGTTAGCGGAATCGTCTAAACACAATAAAATGTATGCTTAGCTTTATTACACGAAGGCCTTTATTCGTGGCAGTATAATCACGCATTAGACTTTTCGAGGACCCTCTCATGTATAATACAGCGACTTGTAGCCCTCCAGTCAGCGTAAACACATAGCGGGAAGGAAAAGGCTGCCAAGAGAGCACAGAGACCAAGCGCTAACTTCGAATGATTTTTTGTTTTCTGAAAAGACAGTTAAAATACATTGGCCCATAAAAAGGGGAGTGATGTTGAAAAATAAATAAAAGCAAATGGCTGAAAACACCAAATTCATGTTACGTGGTTAAGGCGCATATACCGTGTCATCTTTTGCTAAAGAGCTATTGATGGCGTGCTTGCAGAGTCACTGCCTATCCTATCTGTGTCTAATTCTTCTAATATATCCCGTATGATTGGCGTATGGCGGCTGTCAGTAGCTACAGATTTCTCGAATTCTGGAGCATAGCGTCGGCCTCCATCGAAGTCACAATCGATGGAATAATTTTCAAGGATTTCACAATCTTAATGGGTGTTGTTAGAATACTCTCGCAGCCATTCAGACACCGTTCGTCCTACCCTTTTGTAGAAGCGACTGCATGACAAAGGTATTTTATAAACTATAACCGGCGCGCAGTCAACATACATGTCGGCATTTGATCAGCATTGCAGTTTGATTTCCCGATAGACTCTGAACCCAACGGGGAATCAAAATATATGCTGTCGGAGCGTATTCGGCTGCGAGAATATTCTAACAACGTCCATCGAGACTGTGAAATCCTTGGAAATTATTCCAGCGATTGTGACTTTGATGGAGGCCGACGCTATGCTCCAGATTTCGAGAAATCTGTAGCTACTGATAGCCACCATACACAAATATCACACGAGAGATAATGGGAAAACGTTAGACTTGGATAGGATATGCAGTGACTGTGTAGGGACGCGAGCAACAGCTCTTTCGCTAAAGGTGATGCGTTATCTGTGCCTTAACCACTTGACATGACTTTCGGTTTGTGTTGTCAGGCATCTTTTTTCTTTTTTTTTTTCAGCCGTCTTTTTTCAGAAAAAAATTAGTTCGAAGTTCTTGTCCGTGTTTTCTGGCACGCTTTGGGTATTTCTATGAACTGCCCCCCCCCCCCCCCCCCCCCCAACTAGCCCAAACCCACACTTGACTAAGCTCCAGTCAGCCTTTGCGCCAGTTATATATCGGCCGTTGCTATACTTGTGTAACATTTTAGAGGACGTCTTGAAACAATTAAATCTTGCTGATTAAACAGAGAATCAAAAAGTTTGCATTTGTGCTGCGGGACATTTCAACGATGACAGAACTATCCCTAAATACGACGGTTCTTCAACAGTAAGCGATGGTTTCACTTTCTACTACAAGAGTGCCTACAAAATGAAGACATGCAGTACAACTGAAAACAAGTTCACTTCTCTTTTCAAGCGGTAAAAAATTGATAATCTTGGAGAAGTTTACTAAGTTTAATTAGTAGGGTAGCTACAAACGTCCTTTCTTTTTCATCTGGCAGCGATAAATATCAGTCAATATTTATGGCTAGTAAAAATTTAAAGCATTCGTTTCAAATGACGAAAGGAAAAAAATCGACGCCAATAAGAAAGGTCCTTTGGCCAAAACTCTTCCTGAAAGAGCACGTCGGTTCCGTGCAATGATATAGAAATAGGGTGGCCAAGTATAGTCTGTCTAGGCTTACGACCGGCATCATCCGTAGCCTCTACGGGCCGACTGTTACAGGTATCTTGATTTACTCTAAAGGGCGACTTTGAGAGTTCCTCAACATTCGCGTGCTCTAAGAAAATAATTACCGTTGGCTTTTCTCTCCAAAGCATTGGACCAAATTTAGTAGCCGCGCGATGATCCATTCGGGTGCTACTTGATTATAAAATGTGCCGTTCTTGTGGCCTTAGTTCAGCCGATTTCTGCGAGCAACCACTGCGTTTTCGACGTCACAAATATTGTTTTCACCGTACTGCCCGCGCTCTGCGTGAACAACAAATTTTGAGGCCTAAGATGAAACCTTAGCCATTTTATGCACTGCTTCGTGGTTTTCTTTCTCTTTTTTCGACATTCAAGAAATAATATTAGTATCCATTTCAGATTCAGGAGCCTAAATAATTCTTGCAGAGGGGAACAGTTTGCGCGGAACGGTTTGAGGGAAAGTGCATACTACAGCCGTAATTTTAGCAGAATTTGTCTTTTATTTCTTAATTATATGCAAATAGGTAACAAAGTTAGGGCTTTTTAATACTACGTCTGACGTCATTGATTTTTCGACCGGAACGTAGTTTCTGGACGTGGAACAAGTTTCGGTTTTGATTTTATGGCTTTCCTTTTTAGAAACAGTTCTATATCGAATTTTTGAAAAACGTTTCTGGTTTCGGAGACAGCGGGCACAGAGGAATTCGATGCAATTAATAACTCAGAATGCTGAAGAAAAAAAAAAACTACCTTGTATTCCTGTCAAACTCTTGAGACTAATTATTCTTCCAGCGAGGAACAGTTTTTCGGGAAAATGTATATTACAGCCGTAATTTTAGCAGAATTTGTGCCTTTTATTGCTTAATCGTGAGCAAAAAGGAAGCAAACGCGCAGGTTAGGGCTCCCATCCATAAGCAACCTATGCAGAAGATTGGCTCGCTTTTCAATCACAGTTCTGAGCAAGCGTTCAAAGCAGCCGACCAGCATCCCTTAGTAATCAATGGGGCATTCAATTGAAGTACCCAGTTGAAGAGAGCGGGCCTGTTATTGCACTTTTATAGTTTCTGAGTTTAAAACGGATGAGACAGAGCAAATACATATATGGCTTTCGTAAATGTTACGGCAATTTTTTCATTATGTTTTCCATTGCGCTGCTTTTTCCTGCAACCTGAGCGGTATCAGTTCCATCCTAAACTCCCACAGCTCGCTCCTTTCCTTTCCGCCAGTGGAGTAATGTATAAGCTTTATGCACGTTTCCCGCGTAAACATCCGGAAATACACACAAAAAACTTTTTTTTTTTTTGAGCCCCCAGCTCAAGTCGAGTGCACTGTGCGGGTCGTGGCGGTATTCTGATGCAGCACCTCGACACTGTCGGCACTTATCACTATAGAACTTCAGTTCAGTACAAGCTATCACGGTCGATCGATTTTTTATCACGTTTGTACAGCGAGCAAAAAAGGGGCGATGCAGGCGCCCAAGCGCGCAAAGTAACGATACGAATCGTGACTATGTATATTACTGATACGCTTGCAACGCTTAAATACTAGGTGAGCCGCTTTGTTTCTGTCAGCTTTTCCTCGAAGGAAAAGCTGACACTCCACAGTGGTCAAGAAAATGGCAGTTCATATTTGTTTTGTACCCTCAGCGACCGTGAGCCGTTTAGAGGAAAGGCTGAAGAAGAACAAATGAGCACGTGATAAAAGAACTGTCTTACCTGTACGGACATAGCTGTCGTGAAAACATCGCATTTACGCGTGGTGAACGGTTTTCTACAGACGATTTTCGGAAGAAAAAAGACGTGCCAACAGTGGGTGTGCTGTAAATACCGTGAAGTCAACGTGCCTAATTGTCAGAAGCTATCATCGTGGACCCTCGGTAATAGGCCGAAATATAGTGGCCGGAACCTTTTCTTTACGTTTTCCCTGTCCTTCTTTTATTGTCATCTAAATGAGGCGTAATAATTGTCTTATTTCCTATAAGACTACACACAGTCAGGTCACTCTAGGGCGATCATGCTCACGCGGAAGTTCTACGAGGTTCGCATTAATTAACCGTGTGTTCGGCGTCCTGTTGGAAATTTCGTCGTTATCTTTAATTAGGCCGCGGCCTCGAGCGGAACTGAAGGGTTTCGCGGCTAAAGGCTGCCTAGGCAGCGTCTTTTAGACGGGAAACTCTCCAGTTGAACTATTTATTGACTATTTACTATCATTCTAATGCTGACGACCGTTAGGTGCAGTTCCAGCCTAGGCACCACCGCATTGCGTTCTGATCGTGAGCGCACATTCCCTCTTCCCCTTTTTTACAGTCAACTTGTATATTCTTCACCCGTCACCCTTCTGCTATGGTTGCCATATAGTGACGACTTGATGTAAAGAGCTCAATAAAAATGGACCTCTCTTGGCAACATTTGCATCAATTTTTAAACATTGAAACCAAACATCATGTGCAAAACAAGTAATCCGTCGACAGTGTCGTACTGACACCAAGACACGGTCAGCAACGCGTAGTAAAGGCGCATCTAGAAATGAGGACTGCCCTAGAAAGCCGCAGATCGTCACTGGGTATTGCGTGCTGGACTTTTGTTTTTATTTTGGAAAATTAAGAGCATTTTTTAGGGGCACCTTTTTGTCTTTTGCGAGGAATAATATTTTACAGGAAGAATTCCTGCATTTTTTTTTTTTTTGGGGGGGGGGGGGATAAATTTGCCGCTATTTTGTAATCAGAAGTGTCGTGAGGTTTTGTTCTCACTTCTTTGTTATTAAGGGCAGCTATTGTGGAAGTAATCAAGACAGACTGTAAGCCAACCAGCACATTTAAGGGCGGATTATTGTGGCTATAACAAACAGCCTTACATCTGTCGAAATTAAAAAAGGAAAAAGAACAGTGGCGGCTGATGTCACTTGCAGCCTTTGCTAATAACCGCAACAAGCATATTTCACCTTCCTCATCGTTTTTTTTTTCCTACATTTTGCTCCTTGATGCCGTCTCTTTCGTTCCGATGCAAAGAGAGAAAGCCCATCGGCATCTTCAAGATCCTGCAGTGAATGCTC
Organism: Amblyomma maculatum; assembly: GCF_055883805.1. Lineage (NCBI taxonomy): Eukaryota > Metazoa > Arthropoda > Arachnida > Ixodida > Ixodidae > Amblyomma > Amblyomma maculatum. The sequence goes on along the minus strand of NC_139344.1, from coordinate 174,205,254 downwards.
AGAGGTGCCCTCTGAGCATTCGATTCTCGATCATCCTGAAGTCAAAGAAAAAGATTGAAATAAATATTTCCCCTTTTTTGAAAGGTAATAGCATTTATGACATCAGCTGGGTTCCAAATCTGTCAATGAAAGCTCTCACCCGCGGTTTGACAAACATTTCTTCCCATCTAAGAAGAACAAGGCATTACAATAGCTCTCAAGGGCTAATTTAGCCATTCTGAGATATCGCATTTGCAACCTAGAATGATAGAACACTCTCGTCTCCAAAATAAAATAATTATTGGCAGGCTAGTCTCAAAGAAAGAAACGTTTCCCGCGTATGCCACAAATTTGTTTTTGTTTTTTCTTTTGCCTTGAGTTACCTAACGTTTTTGTGAATTCATTTGCCTCTTTTCTTTTTTTTTTTTTTTTTGCTTACTTGCTCGTGCATTTTCTGTTTCCCTTTTAGCCACTCGTGCCTGAGCGAACACACTAGAGCACATGTAATGCTTAAATCAACTGACAAAGTTATCTAAAAAAAAATGCGAGGCGATTCAAACAGTACGGAGCTATGTTTTGACCATCCTAAAAACTAATCATCGTTCAGTAGATCATTGGTCGCAGCGTTCCTGCCACTCGTTGAATGTGTATTCGAACTTTTCTTTCACAAACGATTCAAACATATTCTGCGATTCGTACTTGATCTCTGAAGTGGTGTCACAACGACGAGATTTGAGCTGGATCTTCATCTTTGGCAAGAAGTCGAAGTCATCAGGATGTATCTGTAGGGCAAGGTGAGTGTGGTAGTTAAATAGGAATGAGATAGGATGGCTCGGTGACTGGGTGCATTGTCACCGTAGAGGACTCATATTTTTTTGCGCCCTATAGATACCGTCGCTTTCGTTGAATGACATCGCTCTGATTCCTTAAAATTGGCCAATAGAACTTGCTATTGCCAAATTTTATGGTCTGGTCACAGGGGCGAATATATGGCCTGGTCACATGGGGCGAATCCCTGATGTACACGGTTTCCCACTTTTAGAGTGAACACTCAAGAAGGTATATACCTATAGTCGCTCTTTTCGAAGGGCCGTTGCATCCTATACGGCCGTGCAGCGAAGCAAGAGTAGTGAATGCATAGATGGATAAGGGGGAGGACCAGCATGAAATGGCCTGTCACTATGATTAATTGCGCAGGATTGTACGCGTTGCACTTTCAAGCGCTGAAGGATTCAATTTGGAGTGTACGACCCTGTACAACGCAGCGGATGTCAAAAATGATAATGGGCATGTACTTGATCAAGCTGCGCATCTGCATCGGCTTTGTTGACTGCGGAGATCGTGTTTCAAGACTGTTGCTTTGTCTCAGGGTGGTACATGAAAACCCAAATTTAATCACATATAACCTAAGAACGAAGGAACGGTCATAACCAGCACGCTGATAGTTCTTGGCAAGCTTCGATGTGGGTGTTCCTTCTGCTCCTGGATCAGCAAGCAGGCACTCGCTATGAGAACGTCTGGCTCGTGTTCAAGTAACATTTCAGTATTGGCTGGACAGTTCCGTATGACACCTATCAACAGTGGAAGCAGTGTTGCGGATTTTTCTGCGATGACCCTCATACCTAAGTTGCAAAATGATTTCAACATTTCTGAGGGATGAGTTTATTGAAGAAAGTTCCTTATCTCTCATCGCTTCAAGTGACGTTCTGGCCCTCTTGAACTGCGCGTGCCACTAACACCTTGCCAAGCTCATTGTAGATCGCCACATACTTGCCGAATCATGCCAAACGTATTTATGGTATGTTTGCCCAATTTCACGAAGAAATTCACGTTCGCCTTTTTTTATGGCTTTGTGTCTGTGAGATCGCAGACGCGGTAAGTTGCAGCACATGTGCACGTGGTGATAATAGCAACAGTTGCACGGCTCACAAAGTCCCAATGACTTTTTACGCACTGGATCACGGAGGTCAGCGCTTCCTGTAAATGCGTGCCACATTGTTCACTGTGGTGCTGATGCATTACAAATGTTACCGTTGTAACTTTTCAATACCAACTCGTATGCATGGAGCAGTAGATTTCACGTCAGAAGCAGTGCGAATTCGGGCCAGCGCAACAGGAAGGAGAACGACACGGCACTTGTAGATGTGTTATAATGCGAAAGGTGCTAAAATATATTTCCATGGCAACGACTAGAAATAATCTTTATGGAGAATTGTAGCTCATGTGAAAGACAAACATGAAGCGAATATAGACTGGCGGTAGGCGCTATACCGCTTAAGCGGGATAGAACCTGCCATGTTTTCATCTAGTCTTCTCTATCTGTTGTAAGCGCTGCAATGCTCCCTGAATACGTAAACAATTTAGCTTGTCTAAAATTAATTTTGAAGCAACTAAACAACTGCATTTTCGCGTGGCCCTCCAGGTGTTACCTTTGGAATGCGGGTTGCTTGGCAGCAGAGCGTTTGTTCGACACAGCGACATTCAATGGCTGGCACGGCTGCATAGCCGTGGAAATCGCTCTTATTTAATTAATGTAATGAACTTAAGTCTAGGAGGTATCCCAATCGAGTCCATAGCATTATGCGAACTCTGAAAAAAAGTTCTGTGAGCACTGTAGAATCTACACCGCAGAAACGTTAAGGCCTAAGCGTTGCTGCTGAACACGGCGCATCGCGCTCGCTCTCATTATCATTATCGACTAAATGCAACGTCGTTATCATCGCCACTATCATCATTATCATTATAATTTTTGAAACGTCATTATGATCGCTATTGTCATCCTCACTTTCGAGAGAGGGAAAATTACGATGTGCTTTTCACGATACCGGGCGTTGAAATCACGCCATATATAGCATTCGGTTTTTGGTTGTTCGGAAGGGCTGTGATGCGCCTTATGATTTATGTCGATAGGTATATTTAGTTTATGCTAAAGCCGAATGATTGATCGTCATGGTGAACCACCATGATCATTGAAGTCTTTATTCGGAGAGCAGTGCGTTATGGTTCGGGAGTGTATGCTGCCCTGGAAGAGCCGCCTAGTTGGCTGCCGCATCTCGATGCTTGTGTGTGCCTCCCAGAATTTTGGCATTCGTTACGGTGGGGAGTGGCTGGATTGTAGCCGGCTTGCATTATGCAGCCCGGTGATTTGAGGCATGAGCTCTTTTAATTTCTCTTCCTCGGTATTTTTCGCATCCAGTAAGGAAACAAAAATCACAGTAAACGTTATTTTGTGTTCTGTGTATTGTGTCAAAGGCAGGCAGTAATGAAAAAAATAAAAAACATTTCACAGCGTGGTGCAGTTCGTTAACGCACTCGGCTGGGGATCCGAAGGATGGAGATTCGATTTCCGGGGGGAACGGGGTTTTTATTTTAGTTTTTGTGGACGCCACTGATCAGCTGTTAAACGATTTCACATTAATGAAATCAAGCGTGTAGCTACTAAGTAGGCGTGCAGAAATCAGTCAAGCATAATAATATTTTGCAATGCTCTACTGATTTCTAGAGGTAATTTCATGAAAACACACCAGTTCAACTACACAGAAATATAGCAGAGTGCAAAATGAACCTTACTTTAATTACAACTGCCGTTTTCGCAAATATCTTTGATGGTGTAAGGGTGATATAGCAAACATTCTGCTCCAAAGGGTATGACTTCTTATACAGAGCACAGATGGTTGTTTACAAAAGTGGCGGAAAAATGAAACAATCGCCGTAAAAAAAAAAAAAAAAAAAATAAAGAAAATAATAATCCACAGCCTAGAGTTATGAAGTTAAGAGATCAGGTCGTAAGAAAAACGTGAATATAAGTCTATTTTCAAAACCTATAGGTTGCCCAAAAGCCTAAATAAATGAAGAAAGTTAAAGAAGCAGAGGTGCAACGCAAATACACTTGCCTCATTTAGAAGAACGGAACCAGGCCCTTACTCAGAGCTGCTTTCATGCCGAGATCTTTATCTGGCTTCGATATCTCTCATATATCCGATATCTCCTCACCCTGCTCCAGTCTCGGAATGAAGTGCTAGCATATACTATGTTTCATCAAAAGAAACCTTCTAATTAGAAAGAAAAAGTGGCCGGGGAAGAAATTCAAATAGAGCCAGGTGCCCTGTCATCACTTTGACCGCATGATGACGGCAACGATGGAGGTGCCACTGAACCGTCGCGTAAGCAAGAATATAGCGCGCCTTCGCCATGCTTATGCATGGTTTCGAGCTCCTGGTGGCTTGTTCGTCTAACGCTTTAAGCACGCTTATATGCAGCACGGAACCTCATTTGACCAAATAAACTTTCTCTAAAGTAACGACAGTCTTTGGGCAGAAGACGCATGGCAACAGACAAAGCGTGACGAAGTAGTGGAGCTTCTTTGTCGGCATTCGGCGTTTGCCTAAAGTAGAGGAGCAACGCCTCAAATCTCCTCTCCTTATTCCGTTGTATCCTCGTGCTTCTCACTTTTAGACGTTGCTTATTTTGTGTGTGGTTGATTGTAACTTGTACTCAGAAGCCTAAGAACCATGATGTCGTGGCCTCGTGGGTATGTTATTTTTGTTCTTCGGCTAAAGCCAAATTCCAACAAATTCTAACAACGTCCAGCAATTTTGATCCGGCTAAAGCCGCAGATTCCAACCCCTAATTATGTTGTCTGACATTTCACGTCCCAAAGCCACGCATTTAATTGACGGCTTCGGATTATTTCCGACCCCTTGAGGATCTTGAACGTGTGGTGGCACATGCTAAGCGACCGTATTTGCATTTCACCTCCTCAGAAATGCGGCCCCCTCGGTTGGGATTCGAGCCCGCGACCTCATTCTCAGGAGTAGAACGCCACTGCAAGAAACAACCGATGCTATCGGAGCCATATATCAGCACTGCTATGTTACAAATTGGTAGTCGTCACAGGTGGTTCTTAAAAGGTTACTCGCTTAATGGTATATCTAATCAAAGAGGTTGTTTTTGTGGCTCATAAATTCTATCTACTCCCAAGTAAGCCTAGTACCACTCATTTTCCGTTATTGCTCGTTGCATCATGCATGATTGCTGTTCCCGTATGCTGATGACCACCGATGTTGGACGCGCTTCATTTCCTTTATGCTCGCCCCTCGAATCGCTGGAGACTAGTGCTTCTCACACACAGGAATGAGTGGTACGGTGGAAAAGGCGCGTTACAAGCGCCATCAGCGGGACTCCTACGGGACATACACACCGGGGGAATTTTTGCGAACATGCGGCGGCAAAAGGGAAAACAAAATTGACTAATGGCTGCCAGAGTACTTTTTATATAAAGCTTGCAATGATGGATGAAACTTTGCGCCCACGAGGCGGCGCCCTTTGATCGCGTAAGAGCACCCTTTCGAACCCGAAGCTGTATTCGTGCACCATGGCAACCCTCATTGCACCTGCAGAACAGCGCGCATGCACTCAGGCTGGAACGGTCAAACAGCGCCGGCCAGCCCCCGTAGGCGGTTCTCGCTTCCGGAGCGATCTTGAGATACTACGGCGCTCGTCACGAGGAGGTCTTTGCTTTTAATCGTCGCCGCCGGTTAAGACGTTTTCCGCGGCATCTAATACTCGGTTAATTTTTCATGCGTACCATCCAGAATTAGCGCGCCGCAGCCACCGCAGGGAACACCCGTACGTGCACGCCGTCGGGCGCTGCTGCGGGTTTATTTTTTTATTTTTTTTCGCTCTCTCTCTCTCTCTTTCATTTCTTTCTTTTGTTTGCTATTCATGTAATGGAAGTCCCAAGAAGTCATTGCGGTGGGTGTGGCATGTTTCGGAGGCCTCAATAAAGTGTTAATTTGAGTCATACCACTTAATTTGCGATAGATGTTTTCTGAAGAATATGCCCAAAGGGTCACGGGCGGTATGTTGGATAGCCATCAAAGAACGTAGCTCGTCGCGTTAACGCGAAGGGCTGGGTTTTTTTTTCTTGATCTTTTACATGCGTCCAGCAAAACTTAAGACATGCCGCGATCGCTAAACCCACTACTTAAAGAAAGAAATCAGGAAGACGAGATGAATTGTGGCTACAACTGGTCGACTGGAGATCTGATCGTATAGCGTAGACACGCGGAACGGGCCGCTTATTAGAACCTCCAAAACTCTTCAGCCGGAAGAAGAAAATTTGAAGTGTTTCTTCGAATATTCTGGGGATTTTTCATCAATGGTGTTTCGAAGCGCCTATACATGTATGGTGATTTAAGCGAAGGTCGCGGGTTATTCATAAATATAGCTTTTGGCGGCACAAAGATGGCTTTCGTGACATAGTAACTTGACCACGACCATTTTTGAAAATAATGGTTATACAGTAGGGTTGAAAATTTATTTCTGACAATTAACTTTATATTAACGATTTTGATAGTCTCGCACGCGGTGGAAGGACGTGTACTGGTGGCCGTTACTAAGCTACTCAGTTAACTGCCACATTGAGGCACTTGGTTTCAAAGCGAGCTTTGTAGCCAGCCATTAGTAATAACTTACCAGTTTTTAATATTTCGAATGAATTACGCAGTTGCTCTCTGCGTTCTGGCTTAAAATGTTTTAGGACCTTCACCCCGTGCCACATCTGTAGCCTCCGCGCACACAGAGCAAGAGGCTGACCAGTACACCCAACGCCGTGACGCTCGAGACACGTGACCTGTCACAACAGCACTGCGGTACTCATCGCTGTTCACTGCTTCCGCAGCAGTTGACTTCGTTCCAGACGGGAGGCAGGTCACGTGACTTGTGCACGGTGCAAATCCGCCTACAGATTGGCGTTACTTCCTTACTCATTTACTTAATGCCTTATGCGGTTTGTGAAAGGCGCCCGAGATGGCCAAAATTTGCACATTCACCGCCCCGAGGGCAACCAGGTTTCAAAATTTTGAAACCTAGTTATCAACGGCCGTTTTTTTTTTTTTTTTTTTTTTTAACTCCGCCTTGCGCTTAACTTCCACAGGTAAAAAGCTACTCTAATAAATGAGCCAATTTACTGTATAACGTTATTCACCTATTTCGTAATGCTCGCCTTCACTGGTATTACGATTTCGCAGACGCAATCCTTAAAATGCATAACTTAAAGAATTAATGCTGGCCCCACTCAAACGTATCGACAGATGACCGTTATTAAAAGGACGCTAGGCGTTCGAAAGTTTCGCAAAATGGCGGACACGGCACGGGGCTCTTCATGCCAGCTTCCCTCCATCTAGTTTCACGGTGTCGACAACCAGCCCGTTCCAAAATTCATCAGATATTTGTTAGTGCCTTCAAGTACTCTTTCTGTAGTGTTACTGCTTCTGTTGTGTTCCGCAATCTTAGTTCCCTCGCAGCTCTAGATCAGAGCCTAGATCCCATTGCCGACCCTTCTCTTGTCTCTAGATACGATTTGCATTCCTTTGGCTTCGGTGGCGCCTGCCCTCCTCTTCTTATTGAAGACAGGCCACCAATGGAGAGCCCCGAATCATCGGTTCGTAGAGTGTAGTTCAGATCGTAAAGCTGTGGCAGAAAAAGGGAAGTCGAAATGATTGCATCTAGCCTCTGCGCATGGGATGTATAAACGAACAGAGGAACACTTGACCGTAGAGAAAATTTAGGTCTTCTCAGAGTAAGCTCAACTTTACCGAGACGAATATGCTCGTACAACCAGAGCCGGCACCTTGCTTGCAGGGGGCTGGGATGCGTCGGGTGCTTTCTTGGGGAAGTGCGATAATCATCCGCTATACACAGACTGATGGTCTAAGATCGCGGGGCGCTTTCTACGACCATGGGATCGTGGTTAGAATCCTCAAGTGGTCTCCTCCAGTTTCCTCACCGCCTCCCTTACAAGACCACCTAGTGTTTTGCTCCATCGATCAGTTAGATACGTTAACATAATCCAATTCGCTGGTAGCATACTGAACCAAGATGGTGCAACAGGCTGCCTGCCATAGATTGGCTTTGAGAGAAGTGGCGCGGCATGGGCCCTTGGTTTCATTAGAAGGTGTACGCACTCCGGCATGTGGTCCACCGCAGTGCCAACAAGGCTGCTGACATCGGAAGATTTGTGGCTCCCTGAAGAGGCTACCCTAAACTCCGACTGTGTTGAGCTCTTGTTCTGACTGTCGCACAGTTTTGTTGGTCGACAGCCGATAGCATCGGCCGAGGATCCTTTGCCGTTTTACAGCTCTTTCGAGAGGGGCGGGCCGAGAGTGATCCCCGATCGAGATACTCGTCAGCTGCTTCTTGCTTGACGGTGTGCTGAACATTGGGCTGGTTATCCCGGAAAATTATTGCTTTACGAGAAAACAAGCCAACTTGGTTGAGATGCATGCATTAGAAAGGGTTCGGGGCAGGTTGGGCCTCTTCTCGATTAGGAGTTCGGCTACAACTCTATTACTGTCCAATTAGAAGTTCATTTCTTTAGCTGCCCACCATACAAGTAACTTGAATTGGTTAGTTTAAACACGTCATGATTTTTTTTAGAGGTACAGCATCCTAAATGATTTCCAGCATGATTTACATGCACGATTCAACTCTAATATCCAACTAATCGAATTCACACATAACATATATTTCAGTAATTATAGTCAGGCGGGCAAATTGCTGGCATTTTTGTTGATTTATCTAAATGTCTAGATGCCAACCCACACAAGAATCTTGTCCATAAGCTTAACCTCATCCTTGTGAGGAAGGCAAAGCAGACACAGCACCGCGGCATCGCTATCGCCATCGCTCCGGCGTCCATCTCTCGCGCTGAAGCTGTGCCCTGTGGCCGGTAATTCAACCCTGCTGTGTCCGAAGTACTGGCAGCGTTAGCCGTCGGATCAACTCATTATCTCCTCTTTTCATTCTAAATAATCCTTCCCTCGTTCATTTGATATCCAGCTGCCTAACTCAATGTTACCAGTTATATATTCACTAATCATACCATGTCGTACTGCGGTTCATATCCCTCCTTTCACGCTCACTTCTTTCCTTGTTGCATGCAATGGCCTGGAACGTTGTCCATCCGTTAAAATACGCGCTCACAGTGATTATTGTTTTTTGTATCACAATATTCAAACACTAAAGGATTATAACTGTTTAACGCCTTGTTTGCTAAATTTTTTATGCGGTGTAAGAAGTGACATATGAACATTAGCTAAAGCTCTTCCTTTGTCTTTTCTAAATGTATGTAACTCTCCCTTTTCACGCACTGATTTTGTGGTCAAGATTAACACGGGGAATCAGAAAACAAATATCTCCGTCTACAATTTCGCAATGAAGTGTCATAGTCGACGCACATTGGCATCACAATTATGAGGTCACCTTTGAATTTGTGCTGTTAGAGGTGTGCGTGGCATCTCGCCCACATATCGCGCGTTCAGACCAGAGCGAGCCAAGGGCACAGCCAGCATGCACTGCGTGCTTGCGCTTCCGCTTCGAAGGAAGCAAGATCACAAGTTATAAGCGCGAGCGTTTATTACACAGACGGCTGCGTTACAAACACTGTACCGACCCCCAGACGACCCATAGCCCCGCCGCGAGACCGGGTCGCGGCGCCGGGCGCATGACGCAAAGGTTACTCACGCGTTTGCGGCCGAGCAAAGTGCGCTCGCAGGCCGCAGTGCCAACCAAAAGATTCAAGCGCGCGCGATACCTGACCAGGGAAGGTAAGGGATGCGCGGACCACATCTTTATAACACAGGTGGCACGTTGATGGCTCATCGCGCGTCGGCCCCCTCACTGGCCGATGGTAACGGAGAACCGTGCCAAACAGGCCCTCCTGACTCAGAAGCGCCGAAACGCCGGGCTCCTTTCGTGCCTGGACTCGAGCGAGCATACAAGGTGCGCGCACGTTCACGACACGCGGTCCTCCGGTACTCACGGTACTCACGCTGCCCGAGTCGCTGGCGGTCTCTCCGTTCACTTCCCGTGCGCGGTCTCGCTTTGAAACAAGAACCCAGTACGTCACCAGGAGGTGGTCCAATGGGACGCGAGACCGACCCGGGAAGCACGGAAGCCCTTCCTTTGGGAGGGGTCAGCAGTATGACTGCCGTCCCCTCCCTCTCGAAGTGACCTCCAAGGAGGTCTCTAACAGGAGAACCAACAGCAGCTGCTGCGTGTACCACGCCGCTCTGGGAGCACAACCCTTGCACATGTGACAAATCTTTTAAATGAATCGGATGCATCCATAACCGATTACGTAAGGCGCCACAGCAAACCAAACTGCTAACTTCCAAATCACTTGTCAATTAAATTGTTTATTGCGTCTGCATGCATTTATGACTCACATAAGAAGTTCAATATCGAATGTTGCAACCATAGTAATATAATATATATATGGGGGGGGGGGGGGGGCAGCATAGCATTCAAGAATGGATATTCAAGCTGTGCACTCCCCTGCACAATGGTTAGTTCGGTCCTAATGTCAGTTATGATTTTTGATGATGAATGTAAATCAACCTTGCTGAAATGAGCAATCTTATATACACATGTGATTGGCTACCATTAATCAACTAACTGGCCTTTCTCATTTAACCGGAAATATTCCCTTCCGCTCAGTAGTGCATTACTTATTTTTACAAATTTCGCAGCTGTCCTCTGAACTATACTTTCCACGGAGTACTTTGGTTGGACAAGGGTCTGCTGTAGGTGTCTTAAGAAACGGATGGCAGAAATATACCCCCCCCCCCCCCCCCCCCCCTCTCCTTAGCAGCTATCCTGGCAGCCGCCTTTACTCATGCAGCACCTGCACGAGAGAGTAGTCGAAATCAGGTATTGGTTCAAAGGTCGCTCCTGTTCTAAGTGACATTTTCCTAAGCAGAGTAGACGAATTGATTTCCAAAAATTTGCAAGGGCTGAAGATAAGAATCTTTCGGTATGTTGATGATTTCCTGGTCTTTTACAAAGGTTGCAATAGTAGCTCAAGATCTATGAATATTCTTAATGTTTTTCAAGAGCAAGGGCTGGGACTGAGATTTATATTTGAATGAATTTCACAAGAAACTGAACTGAGTTTTCTAGACCTCACTTAGAAGTTTTATGTCCATCATGTTTGTTGGTGGTATTCGCCTAGGAGTGCAAAGCCGCTGTTACATTATGGATCGCAACATTCTAAGCTCGTAAAAGATGGCATCGCTATGTCCAGCCTGGGGGCAGTCCTGTCAAAATCATGCTTTCATAATATGCAAATTAGCTTTAATGAACAACTGTCTAGGCTAGCGAATGCAGGATTTCCTGTTCACGTCATATTAAGAATATCTGATAAACTAATCACAAAAGTAAAACAGTCGTGCACAGGTTCACTGGAGCAGGAGGGGTCTGGACAGAGGGATACAAAAAGATATGTGGCACTGCCATATGTGCATGGTCTATCACACAATTTGAAAAATGTATCCAGAAGGTTTGATCTTAATGTGGTTTTCTCAGCACCAATAAACTGTCAAAAATATGTAGCATATTTAAGAACAAAGCAGCGAAAATAGTCCGGGAAAGAAACACGCGTCGGGTGAAGCATGAGTTTTCCTACGTTCCATGTAAAGTAGGAGGGATGTACAAGATTCCGTTATCTTGTGATAAAGTGTATGTGGGTCGGACAGGCAGGTGTATCAATGTATCAAGGATCTAATCTGGTTTTACACTGTAAGGGGTGTGATGGCTGCCATCTTTTTCTAGCACAGACAGGTATTTTGGATGCCCATACGGCACAGATTAACCGGAAAATCATTGAGGCCAGGCATATATCATACGATTAGGTGAAAAATGTGTTAGTGAACCGTCAATCGCTTTAACAGATCATGAGGTTGGGTTTCTTGAACGTGGTGTGTGTGTGGGGTCATCATGATTTGGTTTTTGTTTAATGTGTGGTTTGGTGCTGCTTGGCTGGGATATTTATACTGCGTTTTTTTAATAAACTACAATTGCGAGTCAGCGCCCGTCCTGTTTGTTCTTGACCTCCGTCCTAGTCTGTAGCGCTGTTTATTCATCATGTCACCGTACCAACTCGCCCAGATGTCTCTTCTATTACAGCAGTCGAAAATTCCATTGTTATTTAATGACCCAGGCCAGCTCGACGCAACGACGTAGGAAAGCAACTATGACTCAGTGACGATGCACAGCTAGCGCGACGAATAGTTGCTCTGCACCTCCCAGGTTTATTATAAACTGCCCTCTGGAGTAGCATTGATTTTTTTTTTTTTTTTCATTTCAATCAACGTCGATATGATATCTTGTTCTAAAAGGCACTGTTATGCAACCCACCAAAAACCTCTTGTCTGGTGCGCCACTGGGGGAATTCAGATTACAGAGTAAGAGCGTAATGGCAAAAGCAGGCTTATCCAGTCCGCAGTAGTACATGCTCTTCATGGCAAAGGAAGGTTCATATAAAGCAGCTGGTGAGGTTAAGAGAAAATGCTTGGGGTCAAGCGCTGCGGCGGAGATTACAAGCGCTGTCCTGTAATACTTAACTGATGCGCCGCTTTAGCGCTCAAGACAAGCAAATGGATGAGCGAGCACGGGCAAATATACCACGAAAAAGCCCGGCCTGCGCTGTGCAAGAAAATGCGCGTAAGCTTAATAGTGGCAACTGTCCGCCGGTTGCCACTGCTTACCGGCACATTGATGGAGAATTAGCCCTTGCGGTTGCGGAATATCCCGCATTTTAACCACCCGGGCCCATTCTTCGTGAGTACAATAAATTCGTCCGGTAACGACGGATAGTTCACCTACGGCGTAGGATTCCCTCATCTGCTGCTGAAGTTTGAAGACACGAAAGAGGTTCATTAGCATTATATGCAAATTATTTGCAATGAGCGTCATCGTACTGAAGGCGTAGCACACTGTTGACTGAGGGATCCTCACGAGTACTCGGGTGACTGTTTAAAGCGTCCCTGCGGCGCAAAACGTGAGTGCCATCGGCAGCTGCGGTATGTGGGGCTGCAGCTGTCCACTGTTGTCGCCGCTTTCGAGGTAGGGATTAAGCATGGCGACAGGCCGCTGCAAATGGATTTCGTAGTGAAGAGATGCAGCTCGAAGAATTTCTCCTCACCTTATACGGCTCCGTCCGATTTCTTTGGTTCCAAATGACTAGTCGCGGTATATCTGCCATATACAATATGCTTCCGAAAACGCAATATAGACGACATGGCAGGTGAACTCGAAGGCATCTGCTCAGCGTCCTTTCGAGTGGCGGCAATCCTGAAAAAATGTACGCTGACGTAGAAGTCAGCCATGGGGCAGACTTAAAATTTGAACCGCCTTCAATCGAGCCAAGCTTCGAGAAAAGGTCGCCTTTCAAGTCAATCAATCACGGTTTATAGAACGCATTTCAGCTGGCTTGAGACCTCCGGAATTTAAGTCTAAGCCTATCTAGGTCTCTCCTTTCGGTGACTGCGAAATGAGAGGCCGCGACAGCCGCATTTTAATGAGGGCGAAACCCAGTAACGACCGGTGCGCTGACATTTTAGCGAGCCTGAAATTTTCTGCTCGCCACCGACACACTACGAAGGGTACTGTCTAATTTCTGCTAGGCTGGCTTTCATTTTGGAGCAGTAAACGCACAAAATAAGCAAGACATTTACCGCTGGACTGGCGTCACTTGGATATTTCTCAACTTATAAAAGCAGCATGTTGTCACGAGTTACTTGTGCTGCGGCCCGCTGACGACAGTTTGCCATATGAAATCGCCCCGGTCAGCACTAGCTGAAAGCATACATGCACATGTCATATGATGTTTCGCTAAATGATGGTAATTCATAAGTTTATTCATACACTGAAGGAAAAGACGACACGATGTTTAAAGCCGGCGAATAAGCAATTACTCTGAAGCTATAGTAACTAAATATCATCTGCTGGACTGTAACTTGTCCCCTGAGTCCTGTTGCGACCCACTGGGATTCGTAGAACGTCATAGCCAGGGCCGACAAAGAATTAGGAACCCAAAAATGAAAAATCAAAGTTATTTTCTGGAAAAAACTAGATATGCAGCCACGACCTGGGTGGTGCGTTCCAAACTTCCTTGCTCGACCTTCATAATCCGCACTTGTATCCTTGGCTGCGTGTCTAGGAGGCGAAGAAATTCCTGTTGTTCGTATTTTCCACGCTCCGAAATCTTTTGCTGGCACCAATACATCCATCGCCGTAACGTTTTGGCGATTGCCTAAGGGTTGAAAAACTGCGCTTTGAAAATCTTGTATGCAACTTATTCATTCTGCCGTAGCTTCATTCAAGATTCAAGCACACAAGAATGGCTTAATTTATGAAACCTGACTCAAGGTTGTGGGAAGCATTGGGTCAAAGGAGCATTTCTTTAGTACTCAATCCACAGTTACATCAACACGTGTGTGAAAGATATATGTCTTTTTTTTTTTTTTTGTTTCTAAAGAGAGGTTTCTTCTAGGTGCATATGCAGAAGTAAATATCTGTTTAGTTCTAGAGTGCGAAATACTGCTTCATTTGACTTCGTTCGGGCTTGCACATGAAGGTTAACGAAATCGTTGTTGTATTCAGCCACTGTAACTTTAACCCAGGAAAATCAAATGACTGTGGCTGACAGCAGGAAAAATGAAGGAAATTATGAATTATAATTTCAGTTCTTAAAAGTACAAGCCATTATTAACTGGACTGCACTGGCTGCTGTTAAAGCGCGATTTCCGTCTTTTGCAGGATGATTTAAGTGCTAAAAGCCTAAGAGCTGAAATTGCACTAAGGCCTAAAATATGCGAAGAGTAGGGATAGATCACAGGTAGTCTGAAGAAGAAAGCTGTCAATGATCCTATGAAGCCATTAGGACTACATGAGCCCCATTTTAATACAGATACATTTGAACCTGGTCCTCATCAGTTTACATCAGTTCATAACCTGACTGAGAGCTCCAGCAAGACATATATTTGCACGGGAAAGTGTCTTGCTGGCTGTCACAGAAATTCTGAAAACGTAAACACCTTCATAGAGTATCACAGGGAACGACAGGGCACCTATGAAAATATTGTTGAAGATGGAACCTTGAAGAGCACAGGGCTCGTCACCTTGTCTGACAACGGAAGAGAGAATAACGACATCTTAATGATCGTGCCTGCGGTTGGCCTAGATATGCTTTCCTGCAGATACAGAATGGTGAGCTTCAGAAGCCCACAAAACGAATGTTACGCAAAGTTGGGCATATTCCGGTGCGCCGAGGTGACTATTTCAAGTTAGATTCACCGACAGCAACCTGCATACCAAGTGAAGACCACCGCTGGAAATGTCGGCAAGACAGGCAAATGAGGAGAGAAATACGTCCTGACGTGCAGGTCTTAAAATGAAGACTCCACTCACTGCCACCCCCCTCCCCCCTTTTTTTCTTTTTCCTTTCTCTTTTCTTTTTCTTTTTGTAATAAAGTTTTCTCTCTCTCTCTCTCTCTCTCTCTCTCTCTCTCTCTCTCTCTAGGCTAACAGGTGAACTAGAGGAGGCCAAGGCTCTTTGTTCCCACGGCAGTCAAGCCAATGTTCAGTTATTTTGTGAAGTGCATTGGTGACTTCAAATGACATCTATTACCAGAAGCAAGCTGTGATAGGATGTGTAGTAGGCAGCGAAAAACCCTGACGTGCAAGCTGCGTCTGCGGAAGCACATTTGGTTTAAGTATACGACGCAAAGTGAACCATGCATCCTGATGCAATGGCATCACACTCACTGCTGAAAAAGAGAGAAACGCTGTGCTACTTTCAGAGTGACCTGTCATCACGAAGTGCTGAATAAGATAGAACTAATTAGGTCACCTACAGAGATTAGGTCACCTAGCTCCTGTCAAGCTAAGACTTCTAACTTTGTGATCACCTTTTGGTATTTGCATGTTTTCAGACAGGCTTTTCTTATGGCCTGAGCACGGCAATGTTCATGCAAGTGTCCTTACTGCCATCACATTGAGCAAGATTTTTGTGGTTACGAGATGCGTTTAACGTAGCTCTACTGGAGGGAAATATAAGCTGTCTGGATTTGTTGTAGCTATTGCCCTTGTTCAGGACTTTATACACACTGCGCACTGCTTTCTCTGCATCGTTTATTGTGTGTACACGGTGGATTTTGCGGTTGCACAGCTCATGGGTAACAACAACGTTTCAATGTTTGTGCTCATGTGTCTGTGAACGGAACTAGCATATTTCCATAGACATACTGCACACATACTCTCTATATGACAAACATTGAGACTATAATTATGAGACATCATCACGCCCGGGTCTAGTTAGCTTATGTGTTTATTCTTCAACCATTGTATTTTTGTGCCAGTGCTTTAGTGTTGTCTTTACGCTGTGTTACTCCATATGTGGACATCGACTCTCCCCACAGGCCCCCCCCCCCCCCCCCAGTGCTCTAGAACAATTCCATTGTAACTGCCTCGGAAAGGGGTGTAGTGTCATGAAGTGAACAGCGTTGTGGCGCGAGAGAAAGGGAAGGAAGAAGTGCGGGAGAAAGACGAAGTAAATGAGCGTATATGCTCCTTTATAGGAGTGTGCTCGCCTGTGCTTCGAGTCTATCTCGCTCAGCGTTTGGTTCTTATTAACCATCCCGGAGTCCAACCATCGAAGCCTAAGAAGCGAACCTCCACGTTGCCGCAACGCGTCCGCCCCACGCCCATCAGCGTCTGCGCAGTCTACACCCCGGCACCGGATGCGGCGACGCGAACCGACAGGGAAGTGGCAACCCTTTCACCTGGCCTCCGAGCGCAGAGTAAATTAATCCTGGCCCCTTAATTCTATCGCAGTCGGTCTCGTGGGGTGACACTCTACAAGATGCACTCTACAAGTTTCCACTTCGGACCCATTTGGTGTTTTGCCGATGTTTATTGTTTTTAGGCAACAGATCCACCGTTTCAAAGTACGCTGAAATCCCACCATTGCTCTTCTATTAGATGCAAGACTACCGCAGAAGTTCTATCTCGAATTATCTGTACAACTTTCAGAAATTTTACAGCGCCATTGAAAATGAAAAGCTGTGAAGCGTCTAGGTGGGGCAATGTTGAATTAGAGTCTACTGAAACACTTTAGGGCGTGTACACTTTGACCTAAGCATGTAATAATTTCGAGTAGTTTGTATGAATAGTATGCATTCGATACCTTTGCAGCAAATTTAATTCCAATCAACAAATCATGTTACTGAAAGCCTTCCCGCAAAGGCGGCACATCGTCGTGCAGCAGTGACTCGAAAGGCAAAGCTTAAGAAAGGCTACGCCTGGCTAAAATTTCGGATTGTGTATGATTAACCACCGTCTCTTCACCGCGTATTGTGTACTAGAGCTTCTTTCATTAATAAGCCAACCCGGCATGCATGCCAGAGACTCGTGCTGCTGTTTCCTCAGACGTACAGTCGTGAGCAAAAGTGGTATACAACATTAAAATATTTTTGCGGGCGAGTTGGTTCATTGCAGATCAAAATGTAAACTGCGCGAAAAAACGGGACAAAAGGCGAAGGAACACAAACAAGACAACACGGGCGCAGACATCCAACTGTTTATTGGTGAACGAAAGCACATGCTATATACGTGAGGGAACTCAGGCGCGTAACCACTGCTATCTTTAACACGAGGCGTGATAAACATAAGACGGTAACATTTTATCGTAAACTTCTTTCACACTATGAGAAAACATATTGCAGATTGCAAGATAAAAGGTCTAACACTCAGACGCCATGTTCCAAAAAGGCAAACCACAATCAGACAGAGTTTAAACCAGAAGAAACAAAAACGTTTTGGAAAGGCTACGAAACAATGTGTAGGTGTATGGAAAAACAACGGTGGCGTGAAAAAATTGACAGAGATGAAAAGAAACGGTGAACATTAAAGGAGGAAAAGGCCTTTGCGAAAAGACAACAGGAGTAAACGGAAAAGAGGGTACAATTATGGAGGTGAAGATTAAAACCAGCTAAAAGAATCATGTGAAAAAATGACTGTGTGGAAAAGCAAGAAACAGTTGTAAAGGTGAACCATTAAAATCAGCTAAAAGAATCATGTGAAAAGAAAAATTAACAAGGAACCGTTGTAAAGGTGAACCTAAAACCATTAAAACCAGGTAAAAGAACCAAGTAAAAGAATCATGTGCAACAATGACAGGATGGAAAACAAAACACAGCTGTAAAGATGAACAATAAAGCTCTGCAACGAATTGCATTTTGGAAAACTTAAAACCGTTTATGACAAGATTAATACCTGAAAAGGCACCAGAAAATTTACAGGTGGCCTTCCAAAAACGCAATTTCACTCGATTAAAGCAAAATAGGTGGTGTGCTCACACATCTCTCGCCTGTTTTTAAGATATGAAAAGCTTCAACAACCTCCCTTTCTGTCTTTTCTCTTGACTTAAACAAAAACGTGGTTTCGCGCCAAATTGGTGTGCAGGGTGCTTTGTTCTTTCCCCTCCCCTTACCTTCAAAAGTCCCACAACGGAGTTCAAGATGCCCTCCAGCATTGTTCCTTATTGCCAAATTATGTTCTCGTGCCCGTTCGTTGAAACATCTACCTGTCAGCCCAATGTAAAATCTGCCGCATGTGAGGGGAATTTGTTTAACTTCTTTGTTTCTTCTGGTTTAAACTCTGTCTGATTGTGGTTTGCCTTTTTGGAACATGGCGTCTGAGTGTTAGACCTTTTATCTTGCAATCTGCAATATGTTTTCTCATAGTGTGAAAGAAGTTTACGATAAAATGTTACCTTCTTATGTTTATCACGCCTCGTGTTAAAGATAGCAGTGGTTACGCACCTGAGTTCCCTCATGTATATAGCATGTGCTTTCGTTCACCAATAAACAGTTGGAAGTCTACGCCCGTGTTGTCTTGTTTGTGTTCCTTCGCCTTTTGTCCCGTTTTTTCGCGCAGTTTACATTTTGATCTGGTATGTAACTCTTAGCAAGTGGGGGAGCTCTGGAAAACTGCATCGAAACGCTATCTAACGACAGTGGAAGGGACAGCGACAGCGAAGCATACATGTAGATAAATTGGGAAAACGCCACGACTGTCGCGATCCTGGATAGCTTTTGCTAGGTGGCATTGTAATTAAGATTTTCTTAGCTCCGCCATCCGTCAAGTGTTGTATACCACTTTTGTTCACGACTGTACATTTTCGCATTACAGTGTAATAACAAAATGCTCAGTGAAAGCACCATGGTCCGAAAAGTTTTAAATCCTCTCATGTTCACTTCTTAAAGATGGCGAAATCCTTGTCCGGTCAAGCGTGACCCAAAGCTGTCTGCACGGCCTTACGCCGCCTTCTCCGTGTAAGCGGTGCTCGCAACTTAGTGCATGCTGTTGGGAACGAGGGGAAGTGGAGGGCGACTAGTTAACGCAGGAAAGGGCGGTGGCGGCGGCCGGTCGAGTGTCTAGCGCATGTCACGCAGGAAGCCTAATTGGCCCAAGTCCTGGCGCACTGATGGATTGACTGGGCAACTGTGAATGACGGAGCACCACTCGGTGATGGTGTTCCCCTAGCAACCATGGGGGCCACATAGCG
>NC_139344.1:174125864-174180864 GCF_055883805.1 Amblyomma maculatum | reverse complement strand
GCGCCTAAGAGCTGCGCGCACACACACTCACACACACACACACTCTCGTGAGCGCAACAACTTGCAGAGACTAATAATGGTGGTCCTGAAAGCAATGTAGGAAGCAGTGGGCAGTCACCCGTCTTGTTAACGTCTTGCCGTGTCTACGCTTGCAGAATCTGTACCACACGTACCTTCTTCTGCGATTATAGGGCTTGTATACCGCTTTTCTCTGACCCTCACTGCTAGAAAATGAGGTTTAGTTTATTGCAGGAACGTCGCATCTAATTCAGCGTCTACTGGTTAAATGCAGGCCTATATTACTTAGTCAAATACGCTAGATGAGCTTTTAAGTTACATGATCTGGCTTATTTTTGAAGTTAATGTGGACCAGGTACTAAGCACGCTGCTGCCAATTCACGAAATGCACATTGCACACGATTTCATATAGTATAATGTCTAGTAGATTTGAAAGCAGCGCAGTTTTGTTAAGAAGAAAATTCCTAGCCAATGTACACATTGATCGCAGCAGAGAAAACCCGCAAGGCTTAGATTTAGTAAACGTGCCTGCACCCACAAGAGAGAATTTTTAGTAAATGTCACTGGACCCAGTGGCTCAAATCCAGTCTTCAAAGCCTTCACATAAGTCCATTTGCCTATTTCTTCTATTCGCCATTTCTAAGAGAAATAACTGGAAAAGGCCGGGAAGTGAGAGTTTGCATCCCAATCACCTTTAATACGTCCCGTGTCTGCCTTACACTTATTTCCTTGGAGGCAGCAACAATGCTGCTTAAGCTCGTCTCCGTCATCTCAGATTTCCCAGGTCAGCTCACTTGACAAAAGTAATTGTTTGCTGGCCAAACCTACGCCCAAGAGGTTTAGTGCACGCCGTAGTGAAGGAAGGACTGCAGACCACCTGAAGGCGCCTAAAATGAACTCACATCGCACAGCGCCTGGGCGTATTTGTATATTGGTTTGATCTATAGTTTAGGGCACAACGGCATGGAATTGAGCTCGGGAACTCGATGGAGACGACATACAGCTTTAAGATGTCACAAAATGATATTAAAGCGTTGCCTACATTTGTCCAACAAAATAGTATAGTATAGGCACACACTCTGCGCAGCACTGCTGGAGATCCAAGCCTTGTCAGCACTTTTCGCAAGCGACAGCGCAGTTCAGGGCTCATTACTGAAACTTGCACACTGGTATCAATCAGTGCTTGAACGACTGTTCCATCAACGAGCACAGTGAGCAAATTACGGTGCGCACGAAGAGCTCGACGAGGATTTGTGATCGTGGTCCCTACTGCAGCATCATCTCTAGACGCTGCAGCACCTAGTTTTTCGGCCATAGAGACTTGGAGATGAAAAGCGACGGCGTTGGGGCGAACGGGACGGACGGCAGTGTGGGGAGGGCGATCGATTGAGGTGGAAAGGCTGTGATTCAACGGCAGTGCTTGAAGGGTCGTGACGAGGCGAGAAGGGATGAGAGCGGTCATCGTAGATAGAAGAGGGTGGAAAGCGGGATCTTTGCGGCTGGAACTATGGATTTCGGCAATAACGGGCGATATGGCCGATGAAAGAACAAGGGAAACAAATAGGCCGGTTATCATATGTGCGCCAGTCATCTGGATTACGTTGACGCGGGGCGACATAGGCAGGTCGGCCAGGATAAACTGTGCGAACGTCGGTGTCATAAGCAGATCGACCACGATAAACTGCGTGAACGTCGGCGGCAGTGGGCGGGCTGATGGCAGCAACGGAGTTGAGACCCAAGGTGGCGAGCTTTTGGCGGACAACAGTCTGAATTAGGGCGTCCGGTTGGTGGCCGTCGGCACAATGTGGCGGCAAGGTAGCGGGAGAGATGGCTTCGAGTTCGCGGCGGACGATACGGGTAAGATTTTGGTCGATGGTGGCTGGTGTTGAGGCGGAAATCGTGATACGAAGATGTCGGAGGAGTATTAGGAAGGCGGGTAAATGACGGTGCGATGCGACAGCTTCTGGCGTCTTCAAAACGGCGGCATTCTTTTATGATGGTATCAACTGTGAGGCAGTCGCTGTACGCAAGCAAGTTGAATGCATCGTCAGCGATGTCCTTCAAGACATGACCAACCTTTTCGAACTCCGACATGTTGTGATCCGCCTTGTGGCAAAGGGCGAGCACATCCTAAATATGTAGGCCACATATGATTCATTAGATGTTTGGACCCGGGTCTCGGGGTTCTCTTTGCGTTAAGCTCTCGGCCAAGGGGTTTTCAGAAGAGTTCGTGGAGCTCCTCTTTGCAAGCATTCTAACTTGTCAACTGGTCTTCGTGGATCTCGTACCAGGCTAGCGCAGTGCCCTCGAGGTAAAAAAAAAACATTGGCTAGCATGAGGGTGGGGTCGCAGCGATTACATTTGCTGACACGTTCGTACCTGCGTATCCGTGCATTCTTCCACGTCCGCAGTGTCTGTACCAGTAAAAGAGCCAAGGTCCCGGGACGCAGGTGGGTGAGGATGACCGATGGCAAGGCCTCCAGTGGTGCGGAGACTGTATCCTGAGACATCGTCGGGTAGGAAATCAGGCGGCCGTTGCGGAGTTCCGTCGTGCGGAGGCTTACGCCAGGATTAACAGCCACATCTCCACCGAGATGTTACGTGGAGACTCAATCTATTTACAGTATATTTACAAGACGGGTGCAACTGTAATAGCAGCGAGCAGCACACGGAAACAGTCCCACTTCGTCATTATCTGTCTTTCCCTTCCGCAATGCAAGGGAACACTTCGTCCTCGTCTTCTCCGTAACAGTATTATAAAAACAATAACGTCATTGTTGCAGTTTCCGCTAGCTCACGCGTTGCAACAAGAAGTGATTATAATAATTACCGCAATGTTACTATACTCGAGGGAAAAAAAAAACAGAAAAGCGACTGCATTCGAAGTTATTCCTTTTCTGTTTTTGTCGTTAGCAGAGGCCACGTCACATCATCGTTATCCCAGAAATCAGTCAATCGGAGTGATGGACGATAAAAATGCATTTATTCGAGTGAAAGAATTGTTACACTATACCAAAACTCAGACCATCATTTTTTTTTTTTTGCATTGTAATCTTTTTTGCTGAAACTACTTCGTCAAGCTTTAAAAAATGTGTAGCCTACACTTAGAAATTATTCGCCCTGCCGTGGTGGTGCAAATGAACATCTGGAGCCCTTCCACATTCATAGTTCCCGCGAAAAATGAGCACGGTGACGTTGCTTCTATGACGCGATTGTCACGGAGATCCCTGATCAAATCGAGGCGTCAGTCCTAGAGGCTGGAAACGCATCAAGCGACCGAAACTAGCCTGTCAGTCGAGTCGACTGTGGCACGGTGCAAGTGCTGGCCGCCTCTGTCCCCGCTATACCACACCCTCGCCGGAAATCAGATGTTCTCCGCTCTGTCGCGTGTGTTTGCGTCTATTTGCAACTCATGTGTACAGCGAACAGATTCCCTGATTTTGAAATAAACAACGTTTAGTTATCGAAAGCAGCCAGAGACTGCAGAACCATCTGATCGCGCTGCGAAGAATAGCCTGACGTAGCCAGAGCGGGCAGAATGCAAGCTGAAAGATTCATTGCTCGTATTCGTGTCTAGTATTTCCCTCTGTTGATTGTTTTCCGTAGTTTAAAGTATAAGACTTGTCTCTTTTTTTTTTTTTCCCCTATGCGTTTTGCGGTGCTCTCCTCGTATTTCGAAGGTAACAGCCCCTTTACGGCGAAATAGCGCTCCTCGCGAAAGAGCACAAATACTTCACCGATTGTTGTTGTACGAATGTATGTGTACTTTGCTTTTACGCAATTTTCCGGCTTTTAAAGATTTTGTGAACTGTAAAACTGACATATTTGATACTGCGTCACGCTAACCTATAATTTTATCTTAGTTTGACTTTAGTGTTAGACACCTTTAAAGGAACACTGAAAACAACTCCGTCCAGTCAGTGTACAGAATAAAAATAAAAATGTTTCTCTTGTTTAAAATAGGTAAGCTGACGTTTGTCCAGCTACGAAAGACATGTTTTTCGTGAGAAAATTGAATTGCAAAATCTTAGCACACCGATTAGTACTCGTGTGGTTGTTACCTTACAAAGGAGGGGTTGAGGGCATTTTGAAGGCAAAGGAAATAACGCGGCCTCTGGGATGCGCTGCCAAAAATAAGGCCGCTGACGCAGGCATTTTACCTGCGAAATATTCCGCTGACAGCGACACCTGTATTTCATCACGCAGACGTTTCTGGCTGGGAAAAGTCCTGTTTCAGTGAGTGTCCTCTCTTTGCGATTACAACTGGGTATAATTATTACACTATATTTGGCCTTGGTATGCCGCCAAGTGAATAAAAAATTTCGTCGTGAATTTTTTTTCCCTCGAGCAAAAAACAAAACAATAGCAGTATGCACGCTTGTTCCGCTATCCCATATGACACACTTATGCAACTGGCACAGCGGTGGATCGAGAGTATATACTCTACGACAACATGCCTGTCTCAAAACGGATGCGAGAATGGTGGTATGGCGCCAGTTGTTCATTTGCAAAGGCGCCTGCCATAACAGCATACCCTTGAAGAGTGTACGCAATGGCTCGGTCACGACACGATCGGCACAGGTGAAGGCAGCGGATTTTTTGAGCTCGAAAAATGCACCTAGCGAAGGGATTCGGCTTTACTGCGGCACGCGCCGCAGTAAAGCCGTCCCATCAGCAATATTTAGAATGAGACATGGGTCGGCGGCACGACGAGCACTGGCTGCGCGCCACGATGCGCGTGATTCGGCGATATTCGCTCAAACGGAGGCCCCATTTGGCCTCCTTAGCCACACCCGAGAGATCTGAGGCGTCCAGCAGCCAGCAAGAGACACCTGCACAATTCTGTGGGCGTGTGCAGCACCTAGGTCCGCTTCGTGCGTCGGCGCTTGTTCCGCGCACAGCTACCGCAATATGTCAGTCACGAGTGAGTCGCTCATTTGATCTCCCCCATCACTACACAGACGCTGCCTGTCAGTGCAGGACAACGCGCTCGCGCTCGTGATATTCAACAACGCAAAAGCTGCTGACAGCAACTGGAAAATTATTAGAACTGTGCAGCTATATAAAGCGTTGTATTCGATTTCAAAACGCGCCCTAAGACAATACGATGAGTTCCTTCTGAGGCGATCGTATACCAGTCCCTGCCCGCCGTGCGCGAACCGCATTTTTAGAGAACGGTTCGACAGATTTGGGCGAGATCTACCATGTCGTCTCCTGGCCAATCAAGCTCGTTAACAATGAAGACTTGCCCACTATTCTGTCCGCCAGCATTTCACAGAAATAAAACTTGCGAGTTCGCTTTCAGTCTTAGCAGGGCGCCAGCTTCAGCTGTCGACGCGAGAAGCGGCGCGCGTGCGACGGTCATGGCGAGGGAAAAAAAGTGCTCTAAGACTGAGATCAGCCAAGAATTCAACGACGTCAGAGCTGTTTTCGGCGTTTTATCATTTCGACGCAAACAAAAAGAGGAAGCCGAATAATAATGTAAGCAAGTGAAAGTTATCAGCTTCTTTCCAGCTGCACCTCCTGATTGCAAAGAGGAATGCCGCCTTCAGAGCTTCGCTGAATCCTATTATTGGGACACCCTAATCTGCTTTACTTATCAAGAACAAATCTTTAATTTCCGGCCGCTGCGACATTACTTCCGAATAAAAAAAATATGGGTGAAAATTCACAGCGTCAGGTCACGGCTAAACAGAAATTATGTTTGAGCCAGCTTCAGTGCTTCCCTTTTCTGTACAATCGTTGTACAGGACTAATAGCAAAGACCACGAACAAAGTAGAGAGGCTCTGAGTTGCTTATACTGTGTTAAAACTCCTAAAAGCGAAGTTGAAATGCTTCTTTTGTTCGGCTTCTGAACCGGCTTTTTTTTTTCTTTTTTTTTTTTTTTTGCTTGTCGGCAGCGCCGCCGGCAGCGTTATGTCCAGAAAGTCGTGCAGGGTACAGCTGAATATTTCGCATTTTTCTTGGATGGCACTCTATCAAAAAAGCTACACAAATTCACTTTCTTCCTGCAAAACATGCGCCTACCTCTGTAATGGACCTTAATTCAGCAATAAGTCTTAGGGCATGGGGACACAGAGGAGTCTTAGATAGCCTAGAAAGGTTTATAGCGACAGCAGGAAAAGTAACAAGCATACTGCGCCTTGCACTAGGCATCATACAAAAAATACCAAAGAATGGGTCAAATAAAATTAGGCAAACATCATCTTGCATGATGTATTGTGGACAGGGTCAGAAGGCGAAAAATATTTGTGCCCACCAATAGTATTCATTCTCATATTTGTAAGCAATTTCTGTAAACTAAAGAACCCGCGACTGGCCGTCATGCATAGATACCACGCACACATAAGGGCTGATTGGTATTTTCAATGTATGCCGAGGTAATTGAATTTTATTATCCCAAGAGATCGAAATCGTCTCCATACCACTGCCAGCATTCAAATGACAACGAGACGTCGCATGGGTGCCTTAGGGCTGTCGCATTTTGTGGCTGCAAAAACAGCACACGTTTTTCCGCTTCTGCGAAGTTCTTTGTATGAGAAAAGTAGTGGCCGGAAGGCAATAAGCGCTTCGGTTACTGAGAGCCTCCTAGTACCGACAAGCATTTTCAGCATGGCCGCGCAGCCAGCCCTGCTCAACGGAAACATTCCCGGCGTGCGTCAAAAGCCGTTGTCCTTCTGGCTGCTGTTTCAATTTTCCCTACGCACAAACGTTTCGTAAGAGGAAACAATTTGGAGCCTGCGAAGAATGCCATCTCGTTCTTGAGCCCTCCAATGCACGAATGCCATTTCATGTACACTATACGAGCGAATGGAGAGAAAACACTCCATTCGAGGTTTCTTCAAGAAAAGCAACAAGAATGCGTACTTGGAAACTAGGGTGATCCCTAACGACATCGCAAGAAAGAAAATCTTTATATATTCTCTTCATTCTTCACTGCTGCATCTGTTTACTCATTGTTTATTGTTATTTTTGTTTTGCCGTGAATTTCGCTATATGCCCAAGGGCGCAATTCGGGAAGTGGGGTTGCATGAGAAACAAAATAATGCTACGCTGCCTGATAACCCAATAAATTCGTACCATCCGGTGGAGTGTACCCGTCGCTTTCTGATTTAAAGTTTTTGATTGAGCTTATTTTGACTTGCCTGACCAAGCGGAAATTGGATTCTTTTGGAGCAACGGCACCTTGCTGAAACTTCTTCCAGCGCTGGTATTCCTGACTATACTTTTTTATTAGAGGTCCTCCGGACAAGTTCAGCTTTCGGGGCATTCTTTTTGCCTCGAATCCTTTACAAAAACTTTCAACCAAACCTTGGAAATAACACTCTCGAAAGCACTTGGTTTTCATACATTGTCATCAAATCTATAGAAGTCTAATTTACTGGAGATTATCTACCTGGCATGTTAGTTTTTCCACTTTATCTTACAGATGTACGGCATTGAAAACGACCATTGAAATAGGTGAAATCACTGACTGAAGTTCGGCAACATCAGCGATAAGAGGCTCCATTTTCATTGTTTGGGTTAAGACAAATATGGAGCACGTTTTATTTTTTTTTTCTTTGAATAAATTTTACCCAATAGATTCAAATTATATTGCAGCTCTCTTTTTGTGGTGAACAAGGTTTGCAATTTTCTGAGACTTACGTATATGGCTATAAGCTTTACGTAACGGTCTTTTAATGCGCGAACTTGACAGCGCCGCTACAAAAAGGTGTATTGGAGAGTTTTACACTACCGCCTTGCGTATTCAACTACCGTTAACGGTCTACAAAACAGGGGAAAAAAAAGGTGGGGACGACAACTGCGTTTGTCGTATTCCCGCTGCTTCCACTTGTCATTGTTGCCATTGAGCGTGGTGCGATGCTTTGAGCTTCGCGTCGCAAATCATAGCATCGGCGACGGAAGTAGGACATTGTGTGCTTTGAATTAAGTGTTTGCGCTGTTTTCTCTACAGCTGCACGCCGGCATGAGTTCGGCTCGCTGACCTTCGCTACATTTGTGATTATTTAATGACTTTTGCTGATGAGCATGTTCTGCTCTGCATGCGACCATGTGGCAATCGAAAAGTTCAAGTAATAAAGAACGCGTGCACAAGTAATATGAATAGATTTTCGCACAAATAATTCTAGAACTTACACTTTGATACCTTCTCCCAATTTGAGCCAAGCGAGAACGTCAGTTTTCTCCATCGCCAAAACCAAGTCTCGTCGCAATTGAAGAGCTACATTTGTATGTATAAACAAATATTCTGTGACTGTGAAGTTTAAAAAGCTTTAAAACCAGCCGAGCAGATGCTACCCATGCATAATGTAAGTATGGTGAGGGTTAAGAGAACAAGACACACAAATCACGGTCAGCGGCAACAATATATACGAAGGGGAACTGGGATTGTGGCCATTGGTTGTTATGGCAGCCACGTATCATGCAACATGTTTTAGGGAACTTTGGAACGTAACCTGAGACGGTGAACTATTCGTTTCGCAATCTTGCAGGCAGTAATGTGTGAGCAACTGTACACGGAATGAGCTTAGTGCCAACCAAAGACACAGCTAAATAAACTCTCGTTGAATGTATGGCCGTCCGAGTGATGTGCGACAGGAGCAAGCACTAGCTGAGGTGCGTTCTTCCGGCTCTATGTGTGTGCATATATGTGTGCGCGTACGTTTGTGCGTGCCAATAGGCGTTGCTTATGACTGCAGGGAGTGCCGAAAGGGGCGTGTCTATTATGCATACCGCCAGGGACGCGCCCGCTCTGGCAAAGCCACCGTCGGGCGCCCCTTTACCCAAATCCGGGCTGCAGATGATGCTGGAGCCGAAGGCACGGAAAACACTGCGGTTTTTGGTGATTTTGTGTTTTCCGACCAGGGGTCAACTCCACTCCCTTCTCCCAGCGGAGCGACGCCCTGGAATGCACGCAACACTGGCCTCTCATGGTAATTTCGGTCGTTCGCCGACCGGGTCGTTCCTCTCGGACGTTGTTTGCTGCGACCGTAATAGCGTAACGGCGCATCGTATGGCTCGTGCACGGTAGTCAACGAAACGCGCTGCCGGCACAGAGGCGATCCGGTACTTTTTATGGGAGTCCCCGGCCTTTGCCAAAGCACTAGATAAGACTCACGAGTGGTGGAACGCGATACTGCACTGGTATAGTGCCCCGCACATTGACTTTGAGCCAGTCGGCCACATTGTAACTGCAGCAAAACCCGCAGTGCTGCGAAATACTTCGAAGTTAGCCGCGCATCGACGCTCTTCTATCTCTCTGAGCTTAAAGCGAGATACGGAAACGAGCATAAATCGACCGGCATGCACGACAGAGAGGCAGGAAGAAAGGTTCCAGCTTGCAAGCCTCACACATCTTGGGAACGTCAAAGCATAGGTGAGCGAAGGACACAAAGATGCCATGCGCTGCATTAGCAACTTCAGTTTGTTCCCAGAGTTCCACATGGATATTTTTAGACTGGAAATCGCTTAAAATAAAAGAAGCAAGAAAGCTATCTAATAAAAGAGAAAGCAATTTTTTTGTGTGTGTCAGTATGATCTAGAATGCGCATCTAGCATGCCTCGGTGCAATAAAAGTCAGCTCATCGTTTTATTTATTGCAAGAAAGCCCCACGTCAATGTTTAATAATTTTCCCATTCGACTCGTATATACATATGTGAGGTTCGTTAATCGACAACAAAGCGAATTTTGTGCATTAAGTGCATCACCCTCTCCTGTGTCCTTCCACCATTTATTCTTTGAGTCTTTCCTTTCCCGCAGTAAAGTGCATGAGCTTCAATGTTGAAAGAAGCAACTAAGCGAGTCATACGCAGAGAATCTTCAGTTTAATACACTGAGTTTGTTGTACTCTCGGGGAAATTAAATAAGGGGATGGGGGGGGACGAACTTAAATTATTTTTTTAAACACCTCAAAGTAGGAAATGGAGCAAATATAAAGAAATTGAACAAACGTTGGTTTACTTAAACTGCCTAATAACATGTATGTAACTGACAGTAGAGAAATATATACTACAGCAATTAATGAATTATCACGCAGAGCAAAAAAAACAGAATGTAAAAGAGAAAGTAATTGAAATTAGCAGCTGCAAGGTTGAATTGTTAACAGGAGGAAAGTATATCTGTCAGGAAAAATGCTAAGTTAGCTTCCTCAGATATTTTACTGTCAGTGCGCAATGCGATCCTATCTGGTATAACAGTAAATAGGGCTACTGTGTCTGACGAAAATGCAGTCTACCACTGAGTCGCAACTGCCTTGTGTGCAGATTGTAGTTTCGCATGTCTCGTGCACGTGTTGTGATAGCAATTATGAAAGGATTCACACGTAGAGGGCAGCTACTACTGGCTGCAGTCTATTATGCGAGCGATATCGAGTGAGGTTCTGAATTAACAGAGAAAACAGTAGCATGGTTTCGCCTCCGGCTCGGATATCTCGATCAATATTTCAACTCAGAGCAAAGACCGCCGCCCCCCTCCCCCCCCCCCCCCCCCCCTGAAAGGGGGAACACAGTTTTCGTCCTCCGCACGAGGACGCCAGCACGCGATTAAAGACCGTGGTGAGAAGATTTCGAACTGAAGCATCCCAGAGGTGCAACGAAGCCGACCGCTCCGTGTAATCGCTCGCAATCTGACCCGCGCATCATGTGTGTGTTTAACCCATCACGCGCGAGTTTCGCTTTTCCCACCCCGCGTCGCTGGAAAGCAAACACAACCACGTTCCCCAGCAGTGTCCCGTTCGCAACGAGGTATGCGTGACAAATCGTCCACTCGTAATAGCCGCGCTCGTCCCAAGAGCGTCCACTTAGGAGCAGGCCCCGAAGGGTTGCCGCCAAGTGCGAGGCACGCGCCCCGTGATAGTGGCATCCTCTTTTCGTTGCTGCCGGCGCTGAGAGATCAATTCGTCTCCGAACGGGTGCCGAGAAGCTAGCTGCTCCGTACGCCAGATAAGCCGTCCTGGCAAATTATTCTGCGACAATGAGTTTATCGTCCCGTATTTGCTTTCCGTCCGCGTGCCGCAAAGCCAGAGGTTAAGCAAACTCTTCTCCTGGCAATTTTCATTGATGCCACTGTCGCATTCCTCGGTAATTGTGTACCTTGCGGACTACATCTGGTCGGAGGTGATCAGCAATATT
The DNA here is from genome assembly GCF_055883805.1 of Amblyomma maculatum. Taxonomy (NCBI): domain Eukaryota; kingdom Metazoa; phylum Arthropoda; class Arachnida; order Ixodida; family Ixodidae; genus Amblyomma; species Amblyomma maculatum. Next base: position 174,169,712 of record NC_139344.1, on the reverse strand, counting down.
ATTATCCGCTTTCTGGCGCGTCATGACTTATGGTCTTGCTCTCGAATTACTCGAGATTATGCATGCACTGGCAACGCTTAGGGCTGCCGTGAAGAAAAAAAAAATGATAATTTTCTCATCTAACACTCATTTATTTTGAGACTGGCTGATAACTGAAATGAAGTGGCTCAGCACGCAAAGAAAAAAAAGTATACCGACTGAAACAGGCTGGGCTGCCCGCTGCGGCGACACCGCGAACACCTAGCTGCAGTGAAAAGAATGACATTAAAAAAAAAAAAATGGGTTGTTTCAAGATGGCCCCGATCGCACCCAAGTTTGCACGTGTGCAGAGTTCATTCTACAGAAAAATTAGTTGCATATAAGCCAAAAAATGACTATAGGGGGTATGGTACAAATGTGCACTCCTTATTTGTGAACATTTTCATTTGATTTATACTCCGATAGTGAATTTATACCATCATAAGCGCTCATACGCCGGCAGGCAAGGAAGTCCGTTTTTTCGCCGCCTTGTGGAAAAGCAGAATTGACTAGCTGTATACGATGCTTCCATCCTGTGCTTCATAAATGATAAGAAATGCAATGAGGGCGAAACAGTTTTACTCAGGATGCTTGTCACTCTGGTTGTCGCTGGTGTTAAAGATCTGAAGGCTTCTCAAGGCGGAAGCACCCATTAGGCGTGTATATTTAAATTCTTCCCCCTGGTTCCTCAATGTCAGCGCGTTTGTCTTTCTTTGCGGCATGTGTTGAGTGGCTTCCACAAGCACTTCCATATATGTACACGGCGTTGTTTCCCAACTTGCTGTATTATGATGATGATGATGAAAACATTTATTGACATTGGCTTAGATTAAGGGAAGGCTGGTCCGGTCCCTAGTCCGGGAAACCGTTGGTAAAAGCCGCTGCCCGTGCTCTTTCGACGAGGGCTCGTTGTTCCTCGATGTCCATTCAGCGTAGTTTTTCAACTTGATGTATTGAAAAACTGCGCTGAATTATATCGCTTCAAGCCTAAATTATTTTTTGCATGGGAGGGGGTATGCACGTACCCGAATATTCTGGAAGAATTGCATTTTTCAGCGAATAGTGACTTATGAACACAGTTTCATTGAATAGCAGAATATCGCTACCAAATAAACAATATATCCGTACGTTCTCCCTTGAAACGCTCGTAGATTTTTTGCTGTTAATTGTCAAAAAACACGCTTCACTCGTTTTGTATGACATCCTCAACTTGTGCGAGCGCAGGATAAACGTTAAAATCAAGATTTTGCTATCGCTACGGAAGTTTGGACTATTCCCTCTAATATGTTACTAACGCTGTCTTGCAATACAACAAAGTTGCCACGTAATTAAATGTGACGTCGAAAAAAGCTGGACGTTTGTTTATATTTTACATGCATACTGCCCTTTATGAATCTCACTTCTAGAAGGAGATCAAATTGCGATAAAATTTGCCAAGAGCTTGTGTGTGCAAAGTCATCGCGGGAACTCGGGAAGTTTGGTACATATCATGATTTTCGATGGCCGTCGAAAATAGTTGAGCGCAGAGGAAGGATTTTATATAGAGTCAGAGTTTTTCTGCGGGAAGGAAAGGTCGATCGTCCGTGACAATCACTATGTCCGCGCAGAATCCCCCCGCAAGGCCGGAAACTTTGATTACCAATTTTACAAATAGGATTTCCAACCGAATGTTGATTAAAAAAAGTTTCCCACCTTCTTCTCCTCTCGGGATTCATTTCTTTTTCTGTAAATTACAAATTTGAAATCACCATTGAGTTACGCGGCGCTCGCTACTGGCTGACAAAAGATGGCGCTAGTTACTTGAACGTCCAGAAAAGCTGGGCATGTATCTAAGTACAGTGATATGCAAATCATAAGTATGAACCACTGCTCCGTGTTTCTAGATTCCCCGAAGGGGCTAGTCGAAGCAGTCAGACTTAGCGAGCAATGTACACGGGGTCATGCACCTCGGGCCCAATCAGGGATGCAGAACAAGTTATAGTTTTGTTTCTTGCCCTAGCATCCCGAATAGACCCAGGCTAATAGGAACTTCGTAGTGGAGGGCTCCGGAAGTTTAGACCACCTGGGGTTATTTAACGTGCGCTGACATCGCGCAGCACACGGGCGCTTTGTTTTTAGCCTATATCGAAAAACGAGCGCCGCGGCCTCCCGGCCGGATCAGCAGACGAGCGTACTAAACACTGACATTTTTTCAGATAGCCATCGCGTGGCCACCCGGCTGTCCGCAACTTTTTTTAGTGCAGTTTTATCGCAGATTTGACTTGAATATAGCATTAGATGGATGGACATTTCATTCCATAGCGCAAACAACATGGGGAGGGGTAGGGGCCGGGGGCAATTTAGATGTATGCCGACATGTCGCGCTGCTACACATCCCACTCGATGCACTCTCGGTGGTCAGTCTTTGTAGGTGCAAGTGTGCGTCACTTAATATGCTTCTAGAGACGCCTCCTGAACACGAACTAGCGTTGCCGAAGATGCGCATAGTCGGCACATGGATCTCAAGTGGCTTACGAAAGGATGCACACCGTCCACGCCCACCGGCGTGGCAGCGTATTTTGCCAGTTGAACGCCATACTCAGAGCTTTTTTCCACATTGCTGGAATTTTATGGTATACGAAACGCGTATACACGGCGGAGCGCATGACTAGTGGAAACGCACCTGAGGTCGATGGCTTTCAGGAACGGCTCCCGCGGAACTTGCCCAGGGTTTGACGCTTACAAGGCACCGCGTCAGACCGCGAAATAGGACTACCGTCTGTATGGGTTGCCTAGGGCGTCAGAGATACGCGGGAGTAAGCAAATACAGAGCTGAAAATATGCCCACTGCAGGAGGACACGCGGGTGAAAAGAACTTAAAGAAGCCCCTTGGTATCCGCACATCAGCCGCCAATGGAGCTGGATGAATGGAGGAAATGATAGCAGTGCTGCCGCATGCCTTGGGTCGATATCTGCAGTGGAAGCTGGCTACAGTGTATAAATTCGTGCGTGTGCCCGAAGCGTGACTCTGCTACAGAAAGTCAGCACCGACGACGAACAGCGCGTGTCGGTTCAGGAAAAAAAAGAAAGGAATGATAATAATTACAAGGAGAAGATGCAAGGCGAGGAAGGGGCGCTGCGCACGGCACGCATACCGATGCAGCTGGCGGTGCGAGCTCGCGAGGTTCTCCATTATCTGACAGCTCGCAGATAGCGCGAGGCGTCGCTGTCGGAAGGACGGCAGCCATCGGCAGTTCACTGACGCCCGGAAGGAATGGCAACGTCCACGCACGATAGGAGAAAATACCTGTTGGCAGCAACTGAGCCAAGCGGCAGCCGTTTTTACTTGTGGGCTGCTTTTTGCACCTTTCCGGCTTCCTGGAATGGTCTTCGCGCAGACGCCGAATTCCTCCCGCTCACGCGGCCACGTGTCGGGCCCTAAAGGAGCCCCGTGCGTCACCGGGTTTCTCGGCACATTTAGAGTAGCGAGTTTATTACCTCCTCTATTCCTTGTATACTTATCTATTTCCTTATAGTCACTGCGCGCTTTCATGCAGCGGCAACCTTGAACGTTAAGCTTCGACCTTTTCTACGAACCGAGCGTGAATTGTCTTCTGCCATGGCAGCACCAAGACCTCAGCTATGTTGTCTTTACGTTTATCGCTTAATGTTGCACAGCACAAAGAAAGCCGCTTCGATTAGCCTCCTCTGAAGCACATAATGGTAATAACGTATGTGTTTTGTCGGGCGTTTTAACATCCCAGAACTAATCCTATTACCTGTGGCACCGTAATGAAAAGCTCAGGTTAATTTCGACCACGTGGGGTTCTTTAAAGAGCACTGTCATCGCACAGCACACTGGAGCCTTGCATTTTTGCCTCAATCGAACCGCTGTTGCCGCGGTCGGGATCGACCTCGGGCCTCCCGGCGCAATAGACGAGTGCTCTAACTACTCAGCACCACTTCCAGTGTAGTCATGTATTTGTCTACGTACTTGTTAAATAGCGCAACAATGACGAAAGACGAGGAGAGGTCTGGCGAGCGTAAGTACTTGGCTTCGTCCGGTCGTCCTTTCGTTTTCTCGAGCACCGCTTTCTAGGACTCCACCATGTACTACCATCAAGTATAGTCCGGGCGTTCATCATACGCCGTACTTGGAAAGAAAATAGTTTTCTGGGATGCTTCTACCAGTGGACTGAAGCGAGAACACAAATAAAGCTAAATAAATAAATAAATAAATAAATAAATAAATAAATAAATAAATAAATAAATAAATAAATAAATAAATAAATAAATAAATAAATAAATAAATAAATAAATAAATAAATAAAGTGGCGTGCACGCACTGCAACCTGCGCGTCACTCTGTTAAATACTGGGCAAGAATACTTTTTCATTCGTAACATGCAGTTTATGGCCCCAATGTTGAGACGCGTAGTTGAAGCTGGCAAGTATTGAGGAGGTATAGTGCTTGTTTTGGAAGATTTCAAACGCAAAAGATAAACTTCAGAAGATAATGCCATTAAAGACACACATACTAACAAAATTTTCCCGTAACGTTCGGTCATTATTCCTCACCCATTGTTCGATCGATCCATAACTGCTTAGAGGATACAAAAGCTGTTTCCGGGACACGTACGTACGTATAGTCTTTGTAAAAAAATGTAGTACCCAGGGGGTCTGCTTTTTAACCACTTCTTGTGGCTTATAATGCAGTTCCAGTGTTCCTAATCTCTTGGTGGTAAGAAGATTTTTTTGTCCTACCCTCACCAATAAGAAGGGCCTCCACGAATGCTAAATCATCGCCACTACACGGCTCAGAAGCTGACCTCCTGGGCTTTACACTTTTGACAAAGGTTGTACATGTGCGGCGAAAATATTGTTACGCGGTGACAAGCAAAGAGACGGCACAACATGGTGACAGGATGAACGATGATTTAATGTCTGGCCTAGCGCAAGGGCTCCTCTCGCGCCACTGCCGATTTTCTTCTTCGTAACACTTCCCGGGGCCACTGAGCGATCGTCCCGATCGTTTCGTTGAAGTCAATAGTGACGTGATGGTGTTGATGTTCAAGAAAAGATAGAAGAGAATGATGCGCTTGCCACCACGATGACTATGAACACGATGATGCTTGGGTGATCCGCCTCCCCTGGAGCTGTTCAACCATCCGCCACCAGAGTCCATGGGACCGATGGCTCGAGGTCGCGACGAGCGGCTGGGCGGGGGTTGCGTGTACATGTCCGGTTCCTTTGGGTCCTTCGGGTCTTTCGGGTCCTTCGTCTCGGGTGTGGTTGGTCTGTCTGTTCTCCTTGTCTTCAGATCCGGGCTGGGGGCTGTGCGGTGGTAGTTCGTCGGGTCTGGGCAGGAAGGACTGGGGCGAAGCTGCTCAGCGATGTCCCAGGGCCCTCGGTCGATGGTCCTGGCTTACAAATAGCGTCGATGCTCCAAGGCGAGGATGGGGATGACATACGCCGCACCTCCAACCAAAATATTACGTGGAGACAAGCAAAGAGACGGCACAACATGGTGACAGGGTGAATGATGATTTAATGTCTGGCCTAGCGCCAGGGCTCCTCTCGCGGAGCGCTATTTTGCGGAGCTCGGTTATGGTGTTTGAAATTTTCTCACGCGTCCTGCAAAGGTGTGTTGGTTGCTTGGGGCCATAAGCGGGCGCAACAGGTAAAGGCACGGATGAATGTATAAGGCACGTTCGCTACTTTAAGCCTTAGAAAAGTTTTTATTGCCGAGGCATGCTTCACACTAATGACGGGGCCGTACGTGAATGTAGAGCACGAAATGCACTCCTTGCGTTTTTGTTATCACTCAGTACTGAAACCTAATGCTGGTATTTTCCTGTGTGGCAAGTGGTTTTTGAGTGAACTTAACGATTACTCTTGAAATAGCTGCTTGCGTGTTAGATTTAGATTTGCTCGGTAATAGAAAAAAAAGGACTTTAATTTCAACTCATTTTTCATCTTGTTTTCAAAAATCTCAAGGCGTCACTGTAACGAACACTCTCCCAGGCTGGTCAATGCTTACCTTTGTTTATGTCTGCAAAAGCCTACTAACTTGTGCTTGAGCGCGGCATAGTTGAAATCACAAGTCACAACTGTAGTTTCGTATCCGTCTTTATTTTTATGCACTACAACTCAACTCATAGTTATTTGTTTATCGGTTATGAGACATGATTCGATGAATAATTTTCACTAACTGCAACTAGTTTGGAACAGGCTTTAGCTTACTTTGGGTTTCCATGTTTACACTTACGAGGGGTGACTATGGCCTCATGTTCCACCGCAGTCTCTCATGGCAAACATATATCCCCTGTGCTCATTTAAAATCAGTCCATAGAACGATCGGCTTGCCTTAGGCTTAACGGTGTGCTATATTCGCAGGCTCACAGGAATGGCGTGGAATATATTCAACACCTAAAGCGTTGTTTGCAAGCGGCCTAAAGGTTTTATTCTCCAAGGCTGAATAACCTTCTACGAATAATAAAATAGCCTACTAATAAAAAACATTGAAGTGAGGCTCCTCATCAGGACTTTCTACTGCCCCGTTTACTTCCCGTGGCTACAGTAAAAAAAAAAAAAAAAAAGAAGGAAAAAAGCTGCACCTACGTCGACATTGAAAAATTGAAGCAACACGGGAAGTCGAAGCGCGTCAGGCGCGCCCCAGCCATATTCACGAGGAGCCCATATCGCGGCCCCAAAGAGCACTCCAGATTTTCAGTTCAGAAACAACAATCGAATCAGCGCGCTTCCGTGCTCAAAAGACGAAGAAAAAGCAGAAATAAATCGGCTCCTTTTCTTTTTCCTCTAACCAACGGGCCCCACTTAAACACCGCGGTGATTAATTGTTCGCACGTTTTCAATGAACGGGATTAAGAATGGAGGCAGCGTGCTGCCAGCTGACACGTACGAGGGATTTTCAATCACGGGCCGCGGGATCCTATCATCACGTTCGACCTCGTGAGCCCCCTCCCTGAGCGCGGGAGGACGACGCCCTGGAGCAGGAAGCCGTTTCCCACAAGCGCTCGGGTTCCTCCGGCGAGTGAGGGGAGCAGGCCACGAGAAGCAGGACGCCACGATGGAGAAGGGAACGAGCAGAGCCTTGTATCGAGGAGCTGGGCACGCCGCCAAGGTTGCGCCTTTGTCTCGTACACACTGCATACGCAAGCGCGTGAACAAGGCACATACCCACAAATCAGTTTGGGGGAACATTTGTCTTTTTTCTGGCGCGGAGTGCGCGCTGCCTTGGTCTGGTACACCGAGGAGGCATAATATGACAGGGGGTGGGATTCTCACGAGCTAGGAGTAGCGCAGGCCTTGGCCACGCTGATCCACGCTCTGCACGTGGATGGATGTGCAGTTTCCCTCATTTTATTTTATTTTCGTAATAAACGCGGAGAGATTTCGTCAGTGCGCCTCAAGCAGAGCGGTTTCATTGAGGATCTGCTACCGATGCCCTCGCCTCCGATGGTGAGAGAGTTCTTCTTTGGCGAAGAGCACAGACTCAAGATTGCCCTGAAGACGTGGACCTTGGATACTCTCGCGGATGCCCTCGAAAGTTAGAACGAAACCTCCCGCCGACTAGCTGCAAGAACGAAGCCGCAGCTCGTGTCAGAGTGGAGGCATACGACCGTTCCAGATTATGCCAGATGCAGCGGTGTCCAGCTCAGCGCTGCCATCAGGACTCCGCACTGATTTGAGCCTTCTTCTCAACTAGAAAACGTCGCATCTCAGGCACAACAACCTCGCAATTATCCTTTATGTTTTGAACTGATGAAGTTTTGGCTCCGATGCTCATGAAGAAACCACAGTTTTGTTACGGTACAGTGGCTACTTTTCTAGGTATCTTTTAGCAGGTGCATAGCTAAGAAATAAAGTCTGCGACTAGATTCATAAGCTAGCCTCCCACTGCGTTGGACGAAACGCATTTTTAAAATGGTCACAAGGATGCAGCATAGCAGTGTTTGTTACGGGCGGCAAAAATTCTTTGAATATTTTTAGGTTGCCTGGAAAATGTAGGGACTTGTTTTCATTCATTGATTTTATTCAAGGCAGGGCATGCACGCAAATTCACAGACGTGAATGGACGCTCTCCTGAAATTGAAGCGCATACTTCGAAGTACTTATTTGTGTTGCTTTTTCTCCATGATTATCCTAAAAACACCGCTACAGCCCACGGGACACGAAAGAGAAGTACACACAAGGCACTGAAGAACCAGCGCCGCGGGCGTCCTCTTCAAACAGCACTGTTTTTAGAATGAACATGGATACGTATACCAACTCGCCCAATCAGCCATTATTGTTTAGGTACTTTTACTTTCGCTTGTCTGTGCAGCATCGGTTAATTAGCATAATTTTCGGCGTTGTCACGGACTTTTGCTTCCTGTGAATGTTCACCTACACTCTCAATCTGGTTCCACATACGCGCTAAAAAAGCTCCATTTTCATTGGAACTTCCAGTTAAATAAGTAGAAGTTCCACTTATAACTGAAACTTTTTTGAAACGTATGTGAATCCAGATTGAGAGTGTATTGGCATAGGCACAGAAAAATCTATAGGCGAGCTTCATTCTCAAAGCCATGAAAGAAAAAAATAAGAAATTATCTTGCCTTGCTTTTTTTTCTTTTTATTAGCTCTTTCTATTCAGCTTTAGAACTGAATGGTGCACAGAAATCCTCTTTTTCTTTTTGCATTACTTCTCCAGTTTCCAAAGACAAAGAGGTATTATTATAGAAAAAAAAAAAAAAAACAACGAAACGCGTCGTTTGTCATTCATTAGATGTGTCAAATATGCGGCCAATGAATAGTATCAGCTTCGGCTATTCAGTTGTGATAGTTTCTTTATTATCGCAATTTGTTCTGCAGCAGCACTGCAGTTAAATTCAATAGAAAGCTTGAAACGACACAACTCCTTCTTTGCATGTGGTCATTTCAGCAATTCCCACGAGTAACGGCGAAACCCTTGCGTACGCAACTAATTACAAGTACGTTTCTACAAAAATACAATTCTGTGGATTGTTTAAAGCTGCGAACACGTCACAGTTTTTCTTTTTCTTTTTTTGTTTCACTTCTTGCAACGTTCCGGATAGAAAGCCTACTTCCTACACCACGGCATGTGCAAAGTATAATCTCGGCGTCCTGTTCAGTGTGGGCGACGAAATGCCACCGACTACATTCCCCGTGCACAGGCACAGCAGGACACACGCTGCTGTGCAAACATGTCCTTTTGAAGCCGGCAATTATTTAGCGCTAGCCTGTTATTAGGCAATGTAGCTTGTGCAAACATGCCGATTTTAGCGCTCTCTGTGGCACCGGGAGCGCCGCCAGGACGAAGGGGAAAAAATGGGGGGGGGGGGGGGGGGGCAGGAAATTTACCTGGAAGCTTAGGTTCGGTGTTCCGGCCTCTTAGCCCGCTTCGCAAGGTAGCCAAGCCAATTTGTGTCACTTTTTGTAATTTTTACTTCTTTCACCTCACTTCTCGTAAATGAACACGTCGGACTAGTCGCCGACTGCATGGTGTATTTAGTGGCCGTTTGCAAGGAAAAGTGCCGAGCGCTGCAAAGCGTGGTCATATAGCCGTTATCGTTGCGAATCAGAAGAGTCTTCAGACCGCCACTTTTCTCAGCCTCAGAGAAGAACGAAAGCTTTTTTTTTTTTCTTTTTTACCAAAAGCAAAACTGCACGAGGATTATGGTAGACCCTCAAGCTTAAAGAGATGTTTGAGGCTTGGCAGTGACCATTCCTGCGTGTGTCGATAGAATTATCGCGTCTCATTTACTTCATCCTACACGAGACAGCCAGACACAAGCACAGCGTTCGCTTGCTTATCGTACTTATCACAAGAAGGACGCATGCCAATTCATCGCTCGTTGATCGTTGGCATTCGCAGAAAGCGCTTCGGAAAGAGAAGGCAGTGGTTAAGAAGAATGTAGAGGCGCAGTAAATATCTCATTCTAGATGAACTCCTAAACTGCGTCGTGCGTGAACGAAAGGATCAAGGGCACGCAAACGGAGAAGGAGGTGGAGAGGAAGAGAGCATTGGATGTATGTGTATGCCACGTATGGGTTAGGGGCTGTGTGGGTGGGGTGGACTACCAAAAACTCTGACGCGCTGTGAATAGAAGGCCAGGGGAATGGGAAAGACGTGCGTTCCGCGCAGGATGCATATCTGGCGCCAGCCACTGAGAGGCCATTCATCGCACCGTCTTCTATCTCTTCTGGAACATATGCCGGAACACAAGGTTGCTTTTGGGCTCCAGGTTGGTTTGCTCTGTACTAAAATATGTAAATGTTTTTGCACTGGTCATCTCGACGCTCCAACACCCTAATAGGTCTTATTTGACTGTGCACGTCGGGCAAAGTAGCACTCGTGTGTCTCGAACTCTGTCCCCTTTGCGACGGCTTTATGAGCATGCAAAGATGCAAAGAGTCCATGCTGCCAAGCACGCACCTCATCAACTGAACCATTTTCGTGATGAGGTTTTGGGGTTGAAGAAATGATATCGATGGGCATGTTTAGCACCAACTGCCCGCTCACCAGGCGCAGTTTCTTGTTTCACTCTTCAATATTTGAGTGCCAGGTTTGCGATTTTCATCTTGCCTATGCAGAGGGCTGTATACAATGAGGGAAAATTGTTCGCACTTATTTCATTTCGGAATTTTCTTATACGATGCTAGGCGCTGGAACGTGCACGGTCGCGGTGAAAGGCGTGATGCTTGTTAGTAATTTTGTGGTGGCGTGTGATGTAAGTGCATTTATTCTGAAATTTCTGAAAACATTAGGAACGACTACACAAAACATACGATTTTCAGCCTTTGGGTTCTCGGCAGAAAAGAACATTCGTGTCAAACTTCTACGAGCCACAATCGCCGCTCAGGCCACAAAAACATGTCGCCAGCAATAACATCAACAACGACTAAAATACGCACCTTTTCTTTATAACAATATTTCAGAGGAAGAGAGGAAATTACCGGGTACCGTTCGGTGATAAAAAAAAAAAAATCAGAAAAGCAAGAAACTAAATGTGCCTTCCACGCCGTGGTGGCTCTTAGGTTAGGGCACTCGACTACGGAGCTGGGAGACCCGTGCTCTGTCCCGGCTGCGCTTCGATGGAGGCGAAACCCAGGGCGAGTGTGTACTGTGACATGTCAGTGCATGCTAAATAATCTCTGGTGGTCAGAATTACAGTCCACTGCCACGTCTCTCATAGCTCGAAACGTTAAACCACATAACCGAACCAAACCAAATGTGTCATCCCATAGCCTGAGTCGCTTTGGGACGTTAAACCCCACAACCCAACCCAACCCAACCCAAATGTGTCATCCCTCAAAATTTATTTTTTATTGTCATCGTTACTATTTTGTTATTATTGACACGCCTGTAACGCACGAAGGCATTATCGCGGGCGGGGTGAATATATGTACAGAGTATTGCGCCAGTAAAACATCAAAGAGCAAAATAAAAGCAAAAAGAAGCAATGAAAAAAAAAATGACTTAGCAAGCACTACAGAGAACAATTGTACACATTTGTACATCTGATAGGAGAGCTTGGATCCTCGACTTGGATTGGCACTCAGCAATTCAATTCTACTCACACAGCAGACAACTGTAGTCATGGATTATGAGTGCAAAAAAAAAAATTGACATGCGTTAGTTCGGCATTTAATTTCCCCAATTGTCCATCCGTGATCAAGTCTATTGGACTTCATAATGCGATGAAGCAAATAAATTTCTTGGTTTATCTTTACTCACGACCACTTTATAAAGCACCTGTAGCCAAAAACGCTTTAGGCGTGGGAACAAGAACCCTCATCCCAGCATTATTTAATTGTTAGCAACACTATGGAAGAAGTATTTTCTAGATACAATGTGAGCACCGAAGTTTTGTACATGTTCAAGCATGGCGGTCAGATTTAAAGTTCACGGCTACCAAACATTACAAGCATGTTTCATTAATGGCCCTGTGTAAATACACTATAGAAGCTCGTTTACGTTTAACAGTGCCATTTTAAGATTTGGTCCATACAAATTCAACATTCTTCAAAACCTTTAAAAGCAGCATCCTCGACTCATCTTCCAAATAAGAGTGGAGGAAAAGTAATCGCCAAGATATTCAAATTTTGATTGTCTTGACAGTTGGACAGAATGTAATCTGTCTGGTGTTTTTTTTTTTTTGTTTGTTTGTTTCTTTCAGAAGGTCGAAAATATAGGTAAGTGGCTTTGGATTTATTTTAACCCTAGGGCTATATTAGGTGCTACGACGGACACCAGGTAAGAGGCGCATTGCTTCACTTAGTTCTCCAGTTAACTAAATTCATTAACTTTCTTATTAATGATTAAAGTGGTATGCTATATTTAGTGAAATTGTAGCTCATCCTTCGAAGAGCATTTCTGCGAAAGCAAATTTTCTTTTAAAACATTGTAGTGCCGCACGTTACAAGGCCCACAAATGTCATCCTGATAGGCAGTTTCCCACAGTAGCACAGCGCCCGTGACGTAAATCGCTTCACCCAGAGAATTAATCACTATGCTGGCATCGCCTCAGAGCCATATGGGTGCACGGCCCGGTTCGTTGTCAATTACCTTTCGACCGCGGCCTAGCTGATAGCCGCTGAGTCGGTACACGAAGCGCTCAGTCATTTGCAGTCCGTCCTCAAAGCGCGCATTGGCTGAGCGATCTACGCAGGACGCGCTAGGGCTATTTGTTTAACCTGCACCAGCTACACCAGTGTAGCAAATATCCTATACCTACAATGGATATTTGTTGCACTGGTATAGCTGGTGCAGGTTAAAAAAAAAAAAAAAAAGAAAAAACGGTCCTGCTGTTGGCCCTGTGTTACTGGGTGAAACCGCCTTGTAATGTCCACTGCATTTTTTTTTTAAGAAAATCTTCTTTCGTTCTTATACTACTTGTAGGACGAGCTCTAATTCTTCAAGTGCACCAGACCCCTAAATTTTAGTTAACGTATTTAGTTAGCGAACTAACTGAAGCCTTCTGCGTCTTACCTGGGTTCGCTGTAGCCCCCAATATTAAAATTCAGTTAAGGTTTGTTAAAAATATTGGACCTTTTTAAAAGAAAACACCCCTTATATTCAACCAGAAAAAAGATAGCCTCCGTCTAAAGGAAATAATCTGACACTTTATTGACTTTTATAGCAACATCCATCTCAGACACCATTGCCGTACACAGTCTAAGTTGCTCTGAAAATGACAGGAATCTGAATAATACTTCCAGCTTCCGGACGTGCAAGCTGGGTTTCGCAAGGGCAGAGGAACTAGAGACCTAATTGCCAACCTTCGCTGGATCATGGAAAAAGCAAGAGAGTTCCAGAAACCCATTTACTTCTGCTTTATTGATTATGCGAAAGCGTTTGACTGCGTAGATCACAGCAGATTGTGGCAAGCTCTCCAAGAGATGGGAGTTCCAATTCACCTCATCTGTCTCCCCAGGAACCTTTATAAAGGGCAAGAGGCCACAGTCAGAACTGGATATGGTCTTACTGATTGGTTTCCGATTGAGAAAGGGGTGAGGCAAGGCTGCATACTGTCGCCCTGCCTATTTAACCTATATGCAGAGTGCATCATGAGGAAGGCCGGTCTGGACGAGTCTTCAGCTGGAGTGAAGATCGCTGGAAAACGCATCAACAACCTTAGATATGCGGATGATACCACTTTAATGGCAGAAAGTGAATTGGATCTCAAGAGACTTCTGATGCGCGTACAAGAAGAGAGTGAGAAGTTTGGGCTTAAACTGAACATTAAAAAGACGAAGATCATGGCGTCTTGCCCTATCAAGTCCTGGAGCATCAATAGACAAGTGGAAGCTGTGACAGATTTTCTGTTCTTGGGCGCCAAGATTACCTCGGAAGGAGACTGCAGCCATGAAATTAGGAGACGCCTGCTTTTGGGAAAGAGAGCAATGGTTAGCCTTGACCGCCTAGTAAAGAGCAGAGACATTAGTCTGCCAACCAAGATCCGTATAACCCGTGCTATGGTCTTTCCAGTTGTGATGTATGGATGCGAGAGTTGGACTGTGAAAAAGGCTGATCGCCGAAGAATTGACGCGTTTGAATTGTGGTGCTGGCGAAGACTCTTAAGAGTTCCTTGGACTGCCAGAAGATCAAATCAGTCGATATTGTCGACCATAAACCCTGACTGCTCATTGGAGGGTCAAATTCTAAAGTTAAAGCTCAGCTACTTTGGTCATCTGATGAGAAGAGAGGAGTCGCTGGAGAAAGATTTGATGTTGGGAAAGGTTGAGGGTCGCCGGAGAAGGGGTACGCAGCGAACGCGATGGTTAGATGGCATTCTCGAGGCATTGCAGATGAAGCTATGTGATGTTAAGAAGATAGTGAGAGACCGGAAAGCGTGGCGTGACATGGTCCATAGGGTCACGAAGAGTCGGACACGACTGAACGCCTGAACTGAACATGTTACAGGACACAATCACCAGAATGTAAACATACCTTACATAGAACAGCAGCACTAAAACGGGCCCTTGATATGGCAGTATAGTCAAACTAGGACCTATTATTCAATACACATTGCTGACGTCCTGGCTAACCTTGAAGCCAGTTAGGAAGATAAATAGACATATTTATGTAGCAACAGTTTATGCTATAACTAGACATCAGGTACGAAATCAAAGATGGCTCTAAAATCTAACATGGCAAAGTCCGTTTGTAAACTAAGGTAAACAAAAAAAAATGGCTGTGGCTCAGCTTCGGTTAAATCTTTATTTATTGCTAAAGCTATTGTGAAGCGTTATAGCTGAAGCATGGTTACACGTGGAATCTTGCCCCCGTTGTTCTTCGGTCACTGTTGTTCTTATCGGTGTTTTTGATGCAGAAGCGGCGGCGGCCATCTGTGCTGCTTGCCGTTCATGCCTTGCAGCATCGTCGCGGCGGAGTTTGGCAAGAAGCTCATCACGTTGTTCCGGTTTTCCCGCCACTCTTTTGGCTTTAGCCCCTTCTCTTCTCCTCCGCAAACTTTCAGTTCGCAACGCAATGTCCTCCGTATCGTCAGATGCAGCCAATCGACGATTGTAACGAGCACGGCTGCTCGGTTGCTCTTCCGAGTTCATGGCGCGGCTCCAGCGGAGGCCCGCGGCGCATCTCTGTGTATACCCGAGATTCATGTCAGCGATCATGTGTCTCGCCACGCAGCTGTTCACGCGTTAAGCTACTCCCCACGTCAGTTGACAATTCAGTGGGAACATAGCTACCAAAAGTAGTTGTAGCTTAAGTTCCAACTTGACCTCGAAGCTGCTGAAGGTCATCGGAAGCAAACGGTGACCTTGGCTTTACCTCGCGTTGTGAAGCTATCACTTAAAAAAAAAAAAAAAAAAATCATTGATAAGTGTGAAGAGTTGCGTGATACACGAGAAACCAGATTTGAAACCACGTTGAGCTTGAGTAAAAAACTGATATTCTAAACACTACCTCATTGTGCTCTAAATTATGTGCTAAAAAGTTTTACTACTCAGATTTGTGAGCGAAATTGGCCTGTAATTAGCAACAAATTTTTTGGACAACTCTTATCAATGGACACCATGATTACGTTTTTCAGTTAACGTGTTTGTTGACGTTCTTACAGTAACGGAACGAACTGTGAAGGCAGCAAACGCTTGATAAGCACAAATTTTATTTATTTAATAATTTTTATGTATAAGAAATGAATTCATTAATTACAAATTCCTACAGCATTCATTGGGGCAGGGTCGTTTACAAACAAAAAGGCGAAAAACAAATGCTAATGAACTCAAGCCATGTTCATGCAGGAACTTAACAAAACCAGGTTATATAACATGTTCTAGCGTACGTTTCGCTACAAGGACATGTCAAAGATACCAGCCTACAATTTCTTACCAGATCTCGAGAGCCACTTTGAAAAGTTAAATTCGTCATTTTTTTTTTATTCACTGCGTAATTTTTGATAATTTAATCACTAAGAAAATAATTCGACCGAAATGGGTGCAATATTGTGAGAATAGCGTTTCTGGTTGTGATTAGATATCTAGAAGATATAACTGTCAAGGTGCGTAAATTAGCTGCAAGATGCCTTTTTTTACTGTTTTAAACAACTGTTTATTAACGAGCTGAAATTAAGAATGCCACCATAGATGTGCATGACCCAGAGTTCATTTTTTGTCTGTTTTCACTTTCTCCCCAGAGTTGCTGATCCTTCTTCCTCGCCAGGGTTGCCAGATGACTTCGCTTTTCGCACCGTGCGTAGTCATTGCTCGTAGCTCGGCGGAGGCTGTCTAATAAACATTCCAACCGGACCGTAAGCAAATGGGGGTTAAAGTTGTACAAGATCGTCCTTAGTCCAGCTTCACGCAATATGTTGGTATGCAACTGAGGTAACAATTTTTCTAATTAATTCAGGCAACGGTGCTTAACGACATGCTATGAAACAGATGGAGAGTATGCGTTGCAACATTAACTTTCTTATGTTTGAAAGCTACAAGTCATTTTCATGTCAAAGAATCGGCACGCCTACACTGTTTTTTCTCTGCTTTTCTCACAGCGCTATAATTAGTTTGGACAAGATTTTATTTTATCAGCTAGTGACTTTAGTTATGGTGATTTCTATTCTCTATAGGTTCTTCAATTCTTATTTGAAATAAAATGCTTGGTTATACTTCAAAGCATATCCAATAAATGATCATTTGGTGTCTTTGTGAACGCCTTATCTACCCTTGCCTTCTTTCCTATTGATAAAAGCAGCTGTTTAATAATCCAAGGTTTGTCGATTCTACATTTGGAAGATGTGCCACCTTTGAGGGAATATTCATGTACTTAACAACCAGAAAGAAGAGTTTGTCTTTAAATGTATCGGCCCCTAATGAACAGTGCTGACATTTCTCTACTGGAAAGAAATTGAAGGAAATAAATTAGGTTTATTTTTAATGCTTTACTATTTACTTCCGAAAAAAAAAAAAAACAGACGTGGTCAGAAGCAACCAGAGTGCCTCCGATGACTTAGTTCACGTGATGAAGGTAGCGATAGAACTTCAGCCTAATCATCGCAAAAGCCGCACATGTGACGTATGTACATGGTTTTCAGTTGAGAGTAACGTTTTGCGATTACGAACGTTGTCGATGTCTTTACATCCCGCGCGAAAACTCGATTATTAACCGTGCATGGGCTCTGGTTAGGTATTGTCAGTCTCAGAGCGGAAGGCACTACGCTCGCAGACGGAGCTTGACGAGGTAGGCTTCTTGGGGCAGGTAGGTTAGTTCATGTAAACTGGCGGAGTAATGCATCAAAACGTCATTCGGACTCCTTACTTCAACGATCCCCCTATATCACCGCGCTCTTGGTTTCCCCACCATGTAAATTATTCCTTATGAGCGACTGGAACTACGGCTTAATGGCTAGTAAACTATGACGGTTATAGCAGAATTTCAGGAAATATATCCCACCTATTTACCGCTTTTTTTTTTAGCAAAAAACTTCAGCCAGCCACTCAACATATGCTGTGCTGCCTCATGTACTATACAACCCGATATTCTATTAACTGTTTACTTGTGACTGAAGAGGCCTTAATTCACGATAGTTCTCTACGCCTTAGAGTAACTTCAGTTTGCCCGATCCAAGGAGGAGGTTAACTCATTTCACTGGACCGTGTAGACTGATCCTTTAATTTGAGCCCGCCTGCACGTTACCTTCGACCTGGTGCTTCGCCGACGCCATCAAAATGCAGAACCCGCGATAATTAAATATTCCTCACTTGGTATGCTTGCGAAACCTTTTTCACGACAGTTTGAATGCAAATTTGGTTGCGCAGTAACGGTGGCTCTGATTACGTAGCATCGAGAAGGATCTCCTTCTTGGAATCCGCCACTCGCGGTGCCTCGGAGACCTTGCGCCAGAGATTAGATAAGAGGTGTCGTTGCCCTCGCCGCTATACTTATGCCATATAGCAACGCAAGAATTAACGAAAAGAATTGATCTCTCACGAAGCTATGAAATTACGTGCTCGCATCGTGCCATAAGCGCTACGTGCTCACGCCGGTAGCAGAACGGTATGCAAGAGTGAACGATGAGACGAGGAGAAGCGAGCGGAAATTATCGCCTTTCACCGGTAATCTGTTTTCGGCGCCCTCTCACGGATGTCGCGACTACTTAGCGCGCCCAGGGGACCGAAAAAGAAACCAAAGGAACGCGCAGTCTTCAGTTTTCAAGGGACAAGACGTGTGAGGACGTCGCCGTGGATTTTTCTCTCTTGGGCAATTCTTAATTTCATTTTCTTTCTTTTCTCTCTCTCTTCTCCTTCGATAGCAACGTATAGGAGGCATATAATTGATAGATCGTGTTCTTGTCGCGTGTTTACGCAATCATGTGGCAGCGCACCCGACTAGCTTCGATGCACCACGCTAAAAGTTGTTTGCTCTCATGGAACACTCACCGAGAATGAAGATCGCGTAAAAAAAAAAAGAATCTAGCTCTATAGCACGCTCTAGCTGTTACTGCGTACACAAGATTACACCTCGTTTCCGCGCATCTCTTGTAGGGTGCGAGCGACTAACAACTCATCCGAAGATGCACGACGGGTCATGCCCAGGTGTTATCAATTTTATCCGTCAGAGACTGGACAAGCGAGTGCTTCGCTGGCACGCGCGGTCACCCGCGCCGTGTACGTGGTCATAGCAGAACTGCTGAAATGAGAGACCGTCTAACAAAAAGCAAGGAAAGTTTCGAAACAAGTCTGAGGCACGATTACAGAATTTGTGCATTCAATTCCGTGAAAACACTTGAAACAAGAGAGAAAAATGAACAGGAGTGCGAGGCTTTGTCTTTAAGAGGGGAATGAATTAGGTACGTTTAGTAAGAAAAGCCAGAGAGTTGCGCAAGGTATACCGTATTCACGCTACATGGCGCTTCATTTCAGCTCAGGCTAGCATGGCATATGTTCTTGAGAAGAATTTTTCATCACGTTGATCCCTTCGTGCACGGCGAATCGTTCATGATGAGTGCCTTATTATAAGTGGAACGTTCAATAGCAGATTTGTAAGAGATGGTTCAGTTTCGCAGAGGCTTGTGGCCCACAGCAAACGGCCAGTGAATATAAATGGATTGTTACCATAGGCCGACGTCTTCGAAGTGCCTATTCCACGTAAAAACGGCGTCACTGTAACCTGCGCGTAACCGTAACTGTCACAGGTAACCGTAACTCTCACAGCTCCACGCCACTGTTCTAGCTTTATTATCTGCAACATTGTTGGACTCGACGTAGGCAGAAATAGACAAGCATAGGTCTGAATAAAAGCTAACCTATTTTAATAAATTTACATGTAAATTTACACGGTTTTAGGCGTGACGTAAAAAAAAAAACAAAAACAGGTGTAATGCGCTAAACGACTCGCCAACTCGTATTTTAAGAATGCTCTCAAAAATTCTGATAGCCCCCTACTGGCCACAGCTTCGCTAAGCAATCATCTATAACTAATGACCGCAGGCAGCACGAGGCATGTGCAGGTATCTATTGCTGGGCGTTACTTAGGCACGAACAGAAATATCAGTTTCGAACAGCATTCTGCTCTCCGGGCAAGCTCTCAATGCTTAGCCGGGTTAGTAGTCCCGAGACAAAGCCAATACTTTAATGTATACGACAAATCATCAAAACAAATTTGTTGACTCCAGTGAGGGATTGGTATACGAACTTCCACTATAGCATCGAAATCGGTATGCGGGACAAACGAGGCAGCGCCTGAAAGAGAGAATGCGAGAATGCAGAAAGGCTGTAGGTAATTGCAATGGCTGAAACCTGCTTAGAGTGCACAAAGAAGCGGGAAGAAGAGTATGTTTAGTAAGTGAAAAAGTCACAGGAAAATTAGGACGATGCATAAACTTCGCCTTGACAATACACTGGAAGCACCTTTAACACCGCCTTTTCATTTCGCGGTTTTTTTTTTTTAATTTTTCTCGTTAAATCATTTCAATTTTAAAACTATCGCGCGCAAACACACAGATCTCACACGTCCCAAACACGCGTTAGTAAGTCATACGCAACCCAAAGCGTTCACATAGCTGCCCCTCTGACACTTCTGGTACCAAAGGACCTTCGTGGCTTTTGCGTTGCCTGCGCGTCTAAAGGACAAGTTTGTATCATTGAATTTCTTCTAACTTCTATAATATCTCAATTAGGGGAACCGTCTTGCGAAATCTGGCTTCATTTAGACCTTTCCCCAATTCGTTATATAATTTTATCAGGAATGCAGGGTGTTTGAAATTCCCTCACGAGGTCATGTGGTTGTGATGTCATAACTTTTTCGAGCAATCGGGATTTTTCCGCACGAATGTTTCCGGCAAGTGGTGCCCATCACTACTACGCCGACGGCTTTTCGACCAAATGATCTGTTACACTTCGCCTAAAAAGCAAGGGCCGCATCTCAGAGGGGATTATTGCAGCTCAAGGAGGTTGGATCTTGGGGAGCGGAGCTTCAGCGCCCCTCCCCGGCATTACCGGTCAAAGAGTTAGCGTACTTGACAAGAAGTAAAAAAAATAAATATATATATATATATATATATATATATATATATATATATATATATATATATATATATATATATATATATATATATATATATAACAATTGAGCACTTCGAACAAACGTTGGCATCATTAAACTTCGAGGAGAGGCGGGCGCGTCACAACATGTTGCTTTCAACATCACAGGCAACCGAGCTTGAGGTCTTCCAGTCTTGCAAAATTGAGCAAATTTGGACAAAGAAACTTAAAAAGTTCTCCCGGGATAACATAATTGTTGATGCAAACATAGACCCTACAAAAGAAATACAACCAGGGAGCCACATACACCCATCCAACGAGAACCTCAAAACCGTAACCGAACACCTAACCACATTACACCAAACACCCGAGGAACCACACCTTCCAGAAATTATGATTAACCTCTCAAACTCTCAACTCACCTCCGATGAAAAGTCCCTTTTGTCACGCGGCCTAAAATTCTGTCCAAGTAATAGAAAGTATAATGAATTTAAATTATTCAAAGATCTGGATAACTTTTCTCGAAACTACGTGAATACTTTTTCGATAAACCAAACTCGAGTAATCCGCACTTCCCCCGACCTCAGGAACCGTGGACGCCCAAACCTGGTAGGGAAAAATATCTTGACATGTATATAAAAGCAGTACAAGGGGATATTCTTCAGGCCTTTGGGACACGCAGATCTGGCCCACCTAACCTCACAAGGAAAGAACGTAATGCATTAGGCTCACTCGGCAAACGAACTGACATTGTTATTAAACCCGCCGACAAAGGTGGAGGTATAGTCATTTTAGACAAAGACGATTACATTCAGGAGGGCAACCGTCAACTCAATAACCCAAAATTCTATAAGAAACTCTCATCGAATCCCACCGCTGAACACCGGAGCATCATAGGAAAAACTCTGACTAAACTAACCGATGAAGGTGAATTACCCCTACGTGTAAGTAAGGCACTGACGCCAAAAAATGCCTCAGCGGGGCGCTTCTATATGCTCCCGAAAATACACAAAGAGAATTATTCAGGGCGACCTATTGTTTCCGGTATCGGCACACTCACAGAGCCAATTTCAGATTATATCGATTCCCTAATCAAACACATACCTCCGAAACATCCATCTTACATACGCGACACCAATCATTTCCTGAGAGAATTATCCAATATTACCTTCCCTCATGGCGCTTTTCTAGTCACCCTTGACGTGGTGTCACTTTACACTAACATCCCACATGACGACGGAATCCAGGCCATGATCGGAGCATACGAGAAATATAAAATTTTAGACTCTCCTAGTCCAAGTACCATCGAGACACTAGCCAATCTGGTCCTTAAACTTAACACTTTTGAATTCAACAACTCATACTATCTTCAAACTAGTGGTACAGCTATGCGCACCAAAATGGCTCCAAATTACGCAAACATATTTATGAGCAAAATTGAGTCCGACTTTCTGTCCTCATGTGCAATCAAACCAATTTTTTACAAACGCTTTCTGGATGACATATTCATGATTTGGACCGAAACAGAGGACGAACTCGTAAAGTTTATCGCCTCATTCAACAACATACACCCTAGCATCTCTTTCACACACACCTACTCAACTAGTAAAATCAACTTCTTAGATGTTCTGGTTCGAGTTGAAGGGGGCGCATTAATCACTAGCGTTTACAAAAAACCCACAGACAGACAACAATACCTTCACTTCAAAAGCTGCCATCCACGCCACTGCAAGACTTCAATCCCATACTCGCAAGCTATCAGATTCAAACGTATTTGCTCAAAATCCATAGATTTTCAAGAAAATGCTAATCGCATGCGAGTAACACTAGAGAAACAACACTACCCGCCCTCTATCATCGAAGATGCCATAAAAAAGGCTGAAATAAGTAATCGTCATCACACCCTTGCGGAATCACAGCCAACACCACAACACTGTAATCTCATTCTAACCTTCGCAGACAATATCCCAAATATTAACAAAATCCTTAAAAAACATTTCAATATCATAGAACAAAGTCAACGACTTTCCAAAATATTCTCGACTGCTCCTCAGGTAACATACAGAAGACCAAAGAATTTACAAAACCACGTTGTCCACTCAACTGTCAATAAACCGAGACCTTTGGGTTGCACGTCATGCGGAAAAAGCCGATGTCAAATCTGTAAACACATGCAATCCACAGCACTAGCTAAAAGCACCCACTCAAATTTCAAACATTTTATACGAGAAGATTTAAATTGCGATTCTAGCAATGTTGTTTACATGCTCGAGTGTGGTGACTGTGGTATGCAGTACATTGGCCAAACAGATAATTCCTTCCGATTGAGATTTAATAACCACCGCTCGCACGCTCAAACCCTTCCCAACCTCCCCCTTTCGAAGCACCTTCGCAAGGAGGGACATGAGTTCGATAATCTTAAAGTCACAATATTACAGAGTGGCTTCAAAAACACTCGTGAGCGCGAACAACGAGAATCATATTTCATTTTTAAATTTAATACTCTACAACAGGGCTTAAACGAAAACCACGGGGTCCTGTCCTCTCTTCCGATGTCACGAACACAGGAAATGTGCACACCTGGCCAAGTCGTCTGAGGTCATCACCTTTTTTGAATACCAAAGTGCTGGTGTGTTCTGGTCTTGTCAGAGCCACTTATCTCCTACCGCCTTCCCCCCTTTCTGTTTTCTTTCGCTTGCTTCCGACACTTTTTTTTTTTTAAGCTAACACCTTTCCTTATCCACCTCCATCCCCCCCCCCCTTTTTTCTTTTTTTCTTTTTTATTTATTTATTCATTTATATATATTTTTTTCCCTACTCCCACTCTTCGGCCGTCGTGGCCAGGAAGAGTGAAAATAGCCCGCATTCTTTCGCAGCAGAGACTATGCATCCAGGCACCTGTGTCAGCGCAGTTCGACAGGCCTGTCCAGCACCTGCGATGCACCTGCGATGGCACACCTGGACATCATCCTTCCCTACTGTATCTGTCTCTTTCCTCTGTCTCCCACGTTTTGTTTTCCTACCCAGGTGTGGTCTATGTCCAAATGCTTAAAAAGCCGCAACACTATCCAAGAAGATTCACTCTTGAGAAAGATCGGTCTCCGATCGAAACGTCGAGTCTAATAAAATGTTTCTTTAAATGAAGCGTACCCTTCGCTCTATTATTTTTTAAGCGGCCAAGTACGTTAAATGTTCTCGCATCATATATATATATATATATATATATATATATATATATATATATATATATATATATATATATATATATATATATATATATATATATATTGTGAAAGAAGGCCACGTCCAGACGGCAAGGTCGTGAAGGCAAGGCAAGGTATGCCGTGTCAGCGTTTAATCTGATGGAGAAAACCCAAGCGCGCGCCGGAGCCGGCGTCGCGGGATGATGATGATGGTATGTACAAGAGGAAGACAAAGATCATGGTATGTACAAATGAAAGAAGATCCGTGGAGGGCTCACACAATCTGCCCGGGGGGTCGGAAGCGGCCAGCCTGGCCGCTCCTAACCAACCGATGTACCGCGGCGCACAAACGGCTTCAAGCGAGATACATGAACAATTTCAGTTCCACGGTGGCGTCGGTCAGCTGGGGGATCAACAGGTGTGACTTGGTAGTTTACTGGGGAAGTTTGGTTGATTACCTTGTAGGGACCAAGATAGCGGTGCTGAAATTTATCACTAAGGCCAGGGGTGCGCAGTGGTGTATACAGCAGTACTTCGTCACCAGGACGAAAAGAGACCACGCGATGTTTCGAATCGTAGCGACTCTTGCGGTCCTGCTGGCACGCTTCTGTGTTGAGACGGGCAAGATGACGGCATCTGGCCACACGGGATAAGAACTGGGCTGGTAGTGATGAGTAGTAGTCGGGCGTAGAGAAGAAGGAAGTGTCGAGGATTGTAGTGGGAGGACGGCCGAAAACGAGGAAAAATGGGGAGTAACCGGTAGTCCGTTGTACTGCAGTATTATAGGCGAATGTGACGAATGGTAGAACAGTATCCCAATTTTGATGATCCGGTGTGATGTACATGGATAGCATATCCGATAGGGTGCGGTGAAATCGCTCAGTCAGACCGTTAGTCTAGGGATGGTAGCTTGAGGTTGTCTTATGGAGGGTGGATGACGCACGAAGAGCTTCGGATACGACTGTCGATAAGAAGGCCGTCCCGCGGTCACTTAGAAGCACCCGAGGAGCGCCATGACGCAATACAATTGACCGCAAAAAGAAATTAGCTACCTCTTCAGCGGAACCAGTCGGTACAGGGGCGGTCTCAGCATAGCGTGTAAGGTGGTCGACAGCTGTTATAATCCAATGGTTACCCCCATTGGAGAGAGGTAGGGGACCATATAAGTCGATGCCGACTACGTCGAATGGTGTGGCGGGACAGGGAAGGGGTTGTAGGAGACCAGCGGGGGAAGATGTCGGCCGCTTGCGACGTTGGCACAGGTGGCAGGAAGCAACGCATTTAGCTACGGTGGTAGACAGGCCAGGCCAGAAGAATCGTCTTTTCACGCGGTCGTATGTTTTGTTAAAACCAAGGTGACCTGCGGTAGCGTCATCGTGGAAAGCTGCTAGTATACGTGGGCGAAGCACACGACTGGGAGCCAGCGAGTTTCATCAGGATAATACACGTAGCGGCGTAGTATGCCATCTTCAAGCTTGAAATTGCGAAGCTGTCGGCGAAGCCTAGCGTTGGGTGGGCTCGAAGCGCCGATAAGGCGGTCGATGATGGGCCCACAGTAGGCATCAGCTAATTGCTGTGAGCGGAGAGCGTGCTTGTTCTCAGAGTCGTCAAAAGAAACTGCAGTGATATGCGTCGGTGGAAGCGATGATCGGCTGTGGTCAGAGGTGGAAATGCATTGTGAAGAAAAACAGCAGGTTGATTCTGAAACCGGGCAGCGAGAAAGAGCGTCGGCGTCTTGGTGTTGGCGGCCCGATTTATAAACGACGTCGAAATGGTATTCTTGCAGGCGTAGAATCCAACGGCGTCTGCCTGTCAAATTTTTCAGTGAAGATAACCAGCAAAGAGCATGGTGATCGGTCACAACTGTGAAATGCCGACCATACAGGTAAGGGCGAAACTTTTGAACAGCCCAGACGTCGGCGAGACGTTTCTGCTCGGTAATGGTGTAGTTTTTCTCAGCTGGAGTCATGGTCCGACTGGCGAAGGCAATCACTTTCTCACGTGAAGTTGCATCGCGCTGCAGAAGTACAGCGCCAAGACCGTGACCACTGGCATCAGTGTGCAGGATGGTAGGAGCGCTGTCGCTGAAGTGGCCAAGAACTGAATCTGATGTGAGGGCGTGCTTTAGGTCGTTAAAAGCAGTGTTGCACTGTTCAGTCCACACGAAAGGGCTGCGCGCTTTAAGTAGTTCATGAAGTGGCGCAGCAATAGTTGCAAAATGTCTTATAAATCGCCGGAAATAGGACGCCAGGCCGAGGAAACTGCGCAAATCTGTAGTCCGTTGCGGACGAGGAAAGTTCAAGACCGCGGTTATTTTTTCAGGGTCTGGGCGAATGCCGTCATTGCTAACCAGATGTCCTAATATTTTAATTTCCTTCTCTGCAAAGTGGCACTTCTTGGTGTTGAGCTGAAGGCCCGCTGAAGCAAGACACGTGAGGACTTCATTCAGGCGCGTGAGATGGTCGTTAAATGTTGACGAAAAGATAACAATGTCATCCAAGTAACATAAACAGGTTCTCCATTTGAGGCCACGGAGTACAGTATCGATCATTCTTTCAAATGTTGCGGGTGCGTTACAAAGGCCGAAGGGCATAACATTAAACTCGTAAAGTCCGTGAGGAGTTGCGAAAGCGGTTTTTTCTTTGTCGTCCTCATGCATAGGTATTTGCCAATAACCTGAGCGGAGGTCCAAGGTCGAGAAATATTCGGCACCTTGGAGAGAGTCAAGGGCGTCATCAATACGCGGCATCGGGTAGACATCTTTGCGGGTAATTTTGTTGAGTGCGCGATAATCAACAAAAAATCGTACCGATCCGTCCTTTTTTTTAACTAATACTACTAGGGAGGTCCATGGGCTTGTTGATGGACGAATAATATCGCGACGGAGCATGTCATTGACATTTTCTTCAATTACTTTTCGTTCCGAGAGAGAAACCCGATAAGGTCGTCGGCGTACAATTGAGTTACCTTCGGTAAGGATGCGGTGATGTGCAACACTAGTCCGTCCCAGTGGTGGGGAAGTGACATCAAAAATGGCTTGGTGGGCTTGAAGCAATTGCAGCAATTCTTGACGTTGGTTTGGCATGAGGTTCGGATTGATTGTCTTCGACAGCATGGAAAGAGAGACTTGCGATGAATCGCGTTGCGGAGGTAGCGGGGCAGTGAGCACCATCATGGATATAGGGTGAGCATCCACTATGCATGGCAGGGAAGTTCCTTTAGTCAGCACGAGGGATTCACGGGAAGTGTTCGTGGCAGCTACTATTGCTGAGCTGCTGCGGAATCGTACAAGGCTTGATGGGAAGGCGATTCCACGTGCAAGATGACGATGATATGGTGCGATGAGTACATCCCCGTCACTGATGTGTTCGGAAGAAACGGTAATAAGTGTTTCGCACTGTGGAGGCAATACAGTATCAGCTGCGGCAATGAGAAAATGATGCCGTGCAGAAATGTCAGATGAACAATCACTGTCTGTCATATGGATGACACGGTCGCCACAAGAAATTAACGCTGAAGTGGTTGACAAAAAATCCCATCCAAAAATCATCAAATGCGCACACGGTGAAAGCACAGCAAACTGCACATGGTGGCGGACGCCGTCTATAACAACTCGAACTGTACACTTTGCTGAAGGGTGCAGAGGGACGCCATTTGCTCCACGAAGTTCAGGTCCATCATATGGTGTCGTTACTTTCTGCAAACGGTGGCACAAATCAGCATGAATAACAGAAAGTGCAGCTCCTGTGTCAATGAAAGCTTCGACCTGTAATCCTTCAGCTAAAACGGAAATCATATTATACGGGCGACGAGGAGGACTTTTTGTAAGTTCGCAAAGTGGAGTTTCTCCTCCGGAAACTGCATCGCTTAGTTTTCCGAATTACGGACAGGAACAGTTGTTGCTGGTAGAAGTGGCGAAATAGAGCGGCGGTATGGGGAAGGGGACCGGCGTCGGGATACATGAGCCCCACTTGGTTCAGACGAGGATACCGGCGGTGGAGAGAATCGACGAGGTTGACTGGGAATTTGTCGTCGCTGATAATATGCAGGTGTGTCACGTTCGAAGGCGTCATAACCACGTCGCTCGTTCTGAATGCGACGGCGACAAAAGCGAGATATATGTCCTCGAATTCCACAATAATAGCACACTGGGCGAGAGGGGTGCCAAGGTGCGTAATAGGGTGGCGTCGGTTGAGCCGTCGTAATGGCGTTGATGTGGTTGTAGGGTGGTGCTTGGGGTGGGGGAACAAAAGGAGGAGGGGATGCAGCGACGTGAGCGTAAGTCGGTGCTGGGTGAGGTGCAGGAGGATCAGGTGTGACAGGGTGGTTGATAGTGGCCAACTCTTCTTTAATGATGTGGCGGAGGCAGGTGTCGTTAGGAGGAGACGAATGATCGCACCCGTGTCGGCAGAAAGGGCTGAGAGCTTGGAGCTCCTCGCGGATTATCGCCCGAATCATGGCTCGTAGATCGAGGTCAGAAGAGGTCGGGGCAGTAGTGAAGCTGGGCTGCAATCGGGAGGACTGTAGCTGGTCGAGGCGTTGGCAGGTCGTTATAATGGAATCAACACTTGATGGATTTTGGGCATCTAGGGTGTTATATGCCATTGAATTGATTCCCTTCAAGACATGGTGTACACGTTCAGATTCCGGCATAGTGGGACTGATACGCCGACAGAGTGACAGCACGGCCTCTATGTATGACGCATAGGACTCATCGGGACCTTGACGGCGGGTAGCGAGCTTGTTCCTTGCGATCTCCGTCCGAACAGCCGGGTCAGCGAAGTACTGTCGGAACTGCTGCTTGAAGGTGGGCCAGTTTGTGGTGTGGGGCTCGCGGTTAATAAACCAATTTCTGGCGACCTCAATAAGGTAGAAAGATACGTTCAGAAATTTCAAAGCATCATCCCACCGGTTGTAGGCACTGCAGCGTTCATAAGTGTCAAGCCAGTCATCGACGTCTTCGTCGCGACGACCAGCGAACAGCGGTGGCTCGCGTTGTCGTGTGGGCACCATCGGAGGCGGCGGTGTAGCCGAGGTAGAGGGTCCGGCCGGGTCGGGACTGCTCTCGGTTGACATGACGATGGTAGTGGTTAAACGGCGACCGGAATGTAGCTCCAGCGAGAGGCAGGGCACAAGGCAGCAAGGGGATCTAATTTCACCTCCACCACTTGTGAAAGAAGGCCAGGTCCAGACGGCAAGGTCGTGAAGGCAAGGCAAGGTATGCCGTGTCAGCGTTTAATCTTACGGAGAAAACCCAAGCGCGCGCCGGAGCCGGCGCCGCGGGACGATTATGATGGTATGTACAAGAGGAAGACAAAGATCATGGTATGTACAAATGAAAGAAGATCCGTGGAGGGCTCACAATATATATACATGGATTTAGGAAGGGTCATTCCTGCGAAACACAGTTATTCGAACTAACAACTGACTTGCATTTCCATATGAATGAAAGCCTTCAAACTGATTGTATATTCCTTGACTTCGCCAAAGCTTTCGACCGGGTAGCTCACTGTCGCCTGATTTCAAAATTATCATCACTCCGTCTAGACTCGTTAACTTTAACATGGCTTCGTAACTTCCTTTCGCATCGGCAACAGTTCGTATTTGTTAACAATCTGTGCTCTAATCTTTCCCCTGTTATCTCCGGTGTGCCGCAAGGTAGCGTGCTCGCACCCTTATTATTTCTTATTTATATAAATGATTTACCTACTAATATATCCTCTTGTATGCAAATTTTCGCGGATGATTGCATCATCTATCGCCCCATTAAATCTTCTGATGACCACCTGGCGCTCCAATCAGATCTGCTTCTTATTAACGAATGGTGCAACTCATGGTTAATGACCCTTAACGTATCGAAGTGCAAAATAATATCATTTAGCCGCAAACGAAACAATTCCAGCTTTCCATACCGCATTCAAGACGATTTACTGACTGTCGTATCCCATTACAAATACCTCGGTGTTAATCTTTCCTCTGATCTTTCATGGTCCTTCCATATTACATCCATATGCGCTGCCGCCTCAAAGTCATTAGGGTACCTACGACGTAATCTCAGA
Organism: Amblyomma maculatum; assembly: GCF_055883805.1. Lineage (NCBI taxonomy): Eukaryota > Metazoa > Arthropoda > Arachnida > Ixodida > Ixodidae > Amblyomma > Amblyomma maculatum. Next base: position 174,139,925 of record NC_139344.1, on the reverse strand, counting down.
AATTCTCCTGCTAATATTCGTAAACTAGCTTACCTTACTTCTGTTCGTCCACAACTTGAATTTGCTTCATCCATTTGGTCTCCCTATCATACATGATCACCGCAATAGAATCCATCCAAAATAGGGCAGCACGATTCATATCTCGAAACTATAACTACCATTCAAGTCTCTCTGTGATTAAAAGTAACATCTCGTTAGAATCCTTAGGTATACGCCGCGACATCGCCCTCCTAACACTATTTCACAAGTATGTATACCCCAATCGATCCTGTCCGATTCACCTCGATGTTCCATCCCGCATGTCCAAAAGATTGCACAATCACCTCAGTTTTACAAGAATATATGGTGACACATTAGCCTTCAACTCATCAGCACTTCCACGAGCCATCAGATTATGGAATAACCTGCCAGACATTATCGCTTCTCTTACTAATCTAGAAGCGTTCCATCGCCAACTCATCACATTATATCACTGAGCCTTCTTTTTGCCTTATTTGTCTTATATATACATTTTTATAACATTTTTTGCAGCTGTTAAATGTCTTGATGGGTTTTATTTACTTGTGTTTGCCTATGTACTCTTTCCGTTTTTTTTTTCCTTACCATTTCTTTCTTTTTTTTTTTTAGCGCCATTCGGGGCACTGTGTGCCGCTTGCTGTTTATTGTACTTGATCTGTGTGTGTACCATTGTGCTTTAATCTGTGTCGCGTATTTCTTTTTCTTAATGATATAATAATTTCCGCGTCGTACTATCTTGTTTGTTCATATATTAATTACCTTTGTATTTTTTGCCTGTTTCCTTACATTTCATGTATATATTGCACTGTATAGATTTTATGTCCCCCTTACACAATGCCTAATGGGCCTGTAAGGTATTTTCAAATAAATAAATAAATAAATAAATAAATAAATACACACCTGTTTGTTGCATGTCACGCTTAAGGTCTTGGTAATTTACATGCAAAGCTTTGTAAATAAATCCTTTTAAGCCGGTGCTGTATTTGTGCTTTGTGTCGGCGTCCACGTCTTTTACGCTGTTTCACCAAACATGGCTGATGAGCTATCCCACACCTCTACCCTTATATGCACCAGTGCGATTGGGTAATGTTCAGAGCAAAATCTAACACTGCTTTTAAACGAAATATGCTTCCCTTAAGCCGCGAGGGATAAATCGGGTTTCTGAGGTAACGATATATAACTCAACATTTTGGAACAATTATTCTGAAAAAAGAAAAAGGTAGATGAACTTTTGTACCGGGGTCAAGATGAAGGAACCGCCTTTGCTAAAAACGAAGCAAAAAGGTGTAATGAATAAAACAACATATTCGCATTACCACACCACCCTAGGAACGATGTTGAAAGAGCATCATCGTGTCCAAGTGCCGGCAAAGCCACCTCGCACAAAATCTCAACGCGTCCCCCCCCCCCCCCCCCCCCCTCCCCCATATACACGCGGCTTCACTAACCGCCGAGGACCCTTTGGTAGCCGAGGCTTTATTACTTCCAGCTCTTTTCGAAGGTTATGTTTGTGCTTGTGGCACTGGGCTAAACTCAAGAAGGCAGCATAGCCCTGTGTTTGGATTTCACAAACGGTCAGAAGCGTTGCACTGAGTGGGGTCATTGTTGTTGGGCGAATAATGTTAAGTCAAGCGTATACCGAAACGAAAGCACAGCGAATCGTGACAAAGTGCCGTTGCGACCACGCACGAAGTACACAGCCATAAAAATTTCGCAGCTTAAAGGAAGAATGGAAAAGTAATGCCAGCTTCACTTGGTTGCAACAAAGCAGTCGATTGATGTAAGGAAACCGCGGTGCAAGGCCGGAAGTGGCGCAAGTGAGTCTTCGTAAACGTCCTCTGAAGGCAACAAGGCCATGTTCATATAGACTAACGCTATTTGTAACGGAGGGAATCACAGAAAACACTTTTGCAATGTGCGATATAACAGAAAGAAGCAGCGTTTTGGGTGATCCAGAACACGAGATCCCACAGTTTAGTCGGCTCCAGTCGGCGTGATACATAGAGGTGTAGCGTATACTCTGCACTCTAAATCTCTGTAAATGACGCAGCTTCCCTGCAGATGAAGGTTAACCGATCAATATATCGATCAATCAATCAATTAACCAATCAATTAATTAATCAGTCAATCAATCAGTCAGTTTTTATTTTCGCATAACACGAGAAACTTTTACTTGGCAGGAATGACCTTCCAGATGGTTGTGTGAATGTTTTGCCCAGAAGTCTGCTAATCATGGCTACAATCAGGATACATTGTAGGACAGACGTTGTATCAATCTATGCGCTCTCAGATTAGACTGCTGCGACTGTTTTATTGTCTGTCTTTGACGCGACGTTCGCTTTGCGTCTAGCCCTCTCGACTAAGTTCGCGCTCTTCTGATATCATCGGGGGCACGGGAGGCCGAGAGGCGCGGAAAGTGAATTGAATCATTGCCTTTATTGTGTACGACCTTATTTTGCCCTTACAAATATAGTAGCGCACTAAATTGGCGTCAGACAATGCATTTAAACTAAGTACTCTAGAATAATAAAAGAAACGAAACCTGTTTTCATATCAAACAAAAGCATGATCTCAACCGCTTGCAACAAACTATCAAGCAGAAAGACCTGTTATGCAAGCATTTCCTACATTAAGCACTTGATTTCTGTGTTTGGTTTTCTGCAACAGTCAAAGTCCTGCCCGTGGACATTGGCTGTATGAAAATAGAAAAGCACAGGGAAACTAATAGTGTGTTTTATGAGTACTATAAACCACGCGTATTGCTACCGTGAGGGTCAAATATATCGAGATGGTCTAAGTGCACGCGTTCTCACTCATGCACTGCGGAAGGAAAAGCACTTCCATGCCCCGCCAATATAAAGCTTATCAGCTCGAGGCCACTGTAGTTTCGCTGGGCTCTAAAACACTAAAAGAAAGCGAAGTACTGGGCGTACCCATCTCTTGTTTTTCTTCTCTTTCCTGCTACTTCTCGTGAATGTGCTAGCACCCGCGTGCCATTTACACCTCCGCGGGCTCTGCCAGACAAGCCAGTGAAGGAAGATGATGGATGCCCGTCTGACCTGAAAAAAAAAAAAAAAAAAAGTGTGTGTGTGTGTGGGGGGGGGGGGGGGAAGGGGGGGGAGGGGGGGGATAACCGTGTGCGTTATGACAGCGCCGTTTTGAACACGAAACCGAAAAGTGGAGTGTCGCTTTCGTCGAAGGGAAGCAGGCTGTCGGCTGCTGCAGTTTGAACATGCTCGTTTTCCAATAGGGTGTGCTTTTCTCACTTCCCACCAGCTTGCAGACACAAACACCAGATGACCGTGGCATTACTTTTTTTTTTTCAGTTTTTTGGGAATGTTTATAGTAGACAAGTTTCTTTATATACAGCTGCAATTTAGCTAAGTATTTTAAAACCTCATTGTTTTTCTTGTCTCTTTTCTTTTAGTCTATCCGGTATCTATTTGAAACAGGCGATATGGCATTAGTTTGTTCAGGAGCGCCAAAAAGCTGAAGTATTCTTGGCTTCATCGTATTGGATTTGACTTCGCTCTTGGAGCACAGTGCTGCCCCATCCAGGTGTTCTGCTGGATTGGATAACTATAAACACATGAAAGCTCAGTAACATTAGTACTTTGGCTTCGGCGAACTGGATCATTCGTAATATCTGCGAAGTGCCCGAAGCAGTAGCGGCTGCTGGTGAACCTCATTAGAAAGAGGACTATGGGTTAGGGCCGGCGCAGGAATTCTGCTGCTGGTTCAGGCGTCGTAATGAAGCAAAACGTAGGTCGTTCCGCCTGGCGCGCACAACCCCTGCTCCATGGAACGTTAGTCAACTGCATCCGCTTGATTTCATCCGGCGGTCGCATACAGTACGAACTAGGGGTGGGCGAAAAGTATTTTTTAAATCCGAATCTAATACCAAGAGCCACGCTTATGTACCGAATCGAATGTTTTCACTACAAGGTAAATCCGATACCAATCGATTATTTGTGCGATCGCAGGATATTTCTGCGAATAATCGTACGAAACACATATTTATGTGAAGCAACGGAGAGTCAGCGTGGTACAAAGATTAACTCCTGAATTAAAGCTGCAGGCGTCGAAAGACGCACCAGAGATCGCCACTATGAGGCATACCGCACGAAGTCGGTATATTAACTATGCCAGCGTTATTTCAGGTGCCTCGAGAAATTACCTTTAAATATTAACTATGACGACAGCCAAGAAACAAGCGCCACATCTCAGCTTATGAGACGAACGAAAGGTATGAATTCTTGCACAAGTTATTAACAGCTGTACAAAATACCGGTCCAGTGTGCCTGACTAGCACTTCGTGTGTTTTCAAAAACTATTCGGACGCTTGAGATCGCCTTCTATTCTCCTCAATTTTTTAATGCGCTTTTAAATCGTGCAGAGAGTCTAATGGGAGCAGATTCAATGAGCTCTTCAAAATATCGGGTATTAGCATACTCCTTGTAAATATACCTACCTTAAAACAAACTCACTGTAACAGTAAATAACGGATATAAAATAGTCTATAGGTAGTCGAATGAAGGGATGGCTATCGTAGAGAAAAAAAATCCAACGGTGGCGCTCGCTTGCTGTTCGATATCACTGCCCGTAAAAAAGCCCACCTGGTCTGAGTAATCCCGCAGTTTCAACTTCGGAATTCCCCATAGCCCATGCATCACTTATGGGCCTTAAACCCTAAAAATAAAGAAATTTACTTTCCTGCACTCGCATTAAGCTGCGTAACCCAGCGAGAGGATGCGTTCATACGGGTGTGCAAATATTGCTCTTTTCAGACCGAATCGAATACGAATAGTGCAGCTGAAGAAGTAAATTCAAATCTACTATTGATAAAATCGGAAGTAATGATAATCAAATATTTCTGACAATATATTCGCTACTTGCACGAAGATAGCAACTGCTACCACCCCGTTTCAAAGCGAACGCTCCTATATTCCATCCATCCGTCCGTCCGTCCGCACATCCATTGCAAAGAAAAACAAGCAACGGGAGTTGTAATCTTTTCTATATACCACAAGTAATTGATGGTCGTGTTGATGCTCGAAAGCGTAGAACGCGGATATTTTCTATGAATGAATCCATGAAGTCCTTTCTGCGTGCAATGCATGGTCGCTGCTTGGCTTTGAAATCTTCAGATAATGCAACTGTCGCATTTCGAGCTACCTTGCGGTCATCAATTCTATTTTGATTCTTGTCTCGTCAGTGATCGGAACAGCCACTGACGCATGCAGCTTTTCCTGACCCAGCTGAAATGAAACGCGCCAATTGCAGTTAACAACCGCGGTCTTGCGCTTGCCATCCGTCTTTCCTTATTAACCATGCACACTTTTCCTACACGGATCCCCAAGTGCCGCTCCTATATCCGCTTTTGATTGAACGCAATACCGGTCCATGTGGTGCACGTACGGAAGCAGAAACAAAGTTTCCGGAATGAGGCACCTCAGTAATACAACTACACGCACCAGAAAAATTTCGACTGTGCCACACCAGGCAGAGTACTGGCCCATAATGTTTAGAACTCTCCGTGGTGGCTGAAGCGCCGCGCTACCAGCCTTCTTTCTAGGTAAGAGCAAAGAACTGAGAGACTTCGTATGGGGCTCTCCCGTGTAAATTAGTTTCACGTCTTCTACTCGCCAATAGCAAATGAAGCGGCGGCGCTGCCATCTTCAACTGTTGAATGCGTTTCAAGGTTCATCTGCGAACAGAATTTGTAATTTACTTTGCGTCGTGTCCTGGTGGATATAACAACGAAGTATTTCTTGTTGGTAGCGCAGCGAGCATTACGACAATGTTTTAGGCGCAAAAATGCGATCACTCAAACGCTATATGGTATTGCGCCGGTTTCTGGCTGCGCTTTCAATCGCGCTGGCTTGAATGCTGGCCACGGTTCGTCACGTCTGTTCCACTGCGCATACGCAGGAGGCGTCCGGGAAACATGTACATGCCTCCCTAATACATATGTACTATGCGGAATCTATCCTTTGTTAAAAGAAAAAAACAATGGGAGACCTGTATGTACTTGCGTGAAGATATGAGCATGGAAGAAGCAGCAGAACATACTTTGGCACTTATATAACCACAACCAACAAAGTGTGCTAATTTCAGATAGAAACAAAAGAAACATGACGTTTCTTGGGACGCAACATTGAGCGCTGGTTCTGAGTGATGCTTGCTTGATGATACCAAGGTAATAACGGCAGGTTCTGGGCTCGGCATACACAACACTGTACCCCTGGACTAAACCAAAGACCGCAATAAAGAAAACAATACCGTGACGGTTGCGACGGTCACTTCCTTCATCGAATTTTCCGCTTCTTTCGCAGCTTCCGCTTACACCCTACTTTAATGCATCCAGCTGGCGCAGAACCATGTCAGCCCTGCGTGCACTGCAATTTGCCTATGTATTTGCGGTTTGCCGGCTTCCGCGCTGATTACTGTGTCATCGACTTCAGTGTGCGTAATTTCCTTTCAGATATTTTAATTTCAGCGTATCAGTTGCTGAACTGGCAGCAGATGCAGTAAAACACAAATACCCGCTCGCTAATAGATGCTGTCGCCGAGAGCAACGTCGATAATAAGCTTGCCGTGACAGTGTCGCTCCTTTTAAAAATCAAGATAGCAGAGCGGCTTGCGCGAAATGAGGTTCGAAAATATATATAGAGCCTGCGGGCGCATGAGAAAATCGAATAGAGAGGGAGCAACACACCCGAGCCAGCAGTCTTCCGCGGTTCTACCCTGGGAAGGACGGGGTAAGCGAACCCCTGGAAGTGCGTATTCCTGGTGGGCTGTGAGTCAACCAATATGAAAGAGGCCAAGGAGGAAGATCATTAATACCCGGCACCTTAGACCGACCACCAGATGAAAGATGAAATTCACGGCCTATCAATGAGTCATGCGGCCCATACGCGTTCGCGTTACTTTTTTTTTGCGTCATGCTTTTTAATTATACTATTTTCGGTTTAAATAAATGAGAGACACGGCATTGTAATCAGAGAATTAAGTAGACACTAATTTGCAGTCTTAGCTTGCTCCGTGGTTATGGAAGGGTTCCGTTTGGTTCGGTTTATAGAGTTTAACGTCCCAAAGCGACTCCGGCTATGAGAGACGCCGTAGTGAAGGGCTCCGAAAATTTCGACCACCTGAGGTTCTTTGACGTGCACTGACATCGCACAGCAAACGGGCGCCTTGTTTTTCGCCTCCATCGAATAGCGGCTGCCGCGGCCGGGATTCGATCTCGCGTTATTGAGCACAGCAGTCGAGCGGCCTAGCCACTGCACTACCGCGGCATGCAGGGCTGGAAAGGTGCGCTGGGCTGACAGAGATCCTTTAAATTTTGATATACTGTAGCGTCATTTAAGCAGCGCCTGTACGGTTATCCTGCGCCCTACGTATCATTTTTAATGACACACCTTACACGCCACGATAATTCCAATCCCCTTACTCCGTACTTTGCTCGAACTGACACTATTAAAATTTCCTTTTTTTTCCCCATGTACCATAACATAGTGGAATTCCCCGGCATAAATATTTACAGCGCATAGTAATTCTGCATGTTTCATTTTCTTCATTTTGTTTTTCGTTTTATTTTCTGCTTTTGTATCTGTGATATCTACTTATGTATTTCTCCTGCTTGGACCTGTAAAAAATAATCTGCAGTATGAATCGAATAAATATGACGTGGTGACAGTAATGCTCACCGTCGGCGGCTCCCATTGCGTATCCTGGTTCTCATACACTCGACTCGCTTAAACACTGCAGCCACCCCACAAAACCACCGGAAGAAAAAGAACGAAAGCAAAAGATTGCGAATGCACGGAACCGGCGCTCGCTCGGCATTCCACGCATCCCGCCTTCGTCTAAGCAGCGCGGCAGCGCGACTGGGAAAAAAAAAAAAAAAAAAAAAGAAAAGAAAAAAAAAAGGGAAACTCCACGAGAGACATGTGAGTGACGCAGTGGCTACGGCGCCTATGTGTCACGTGATTGCGCTACGAACATCTGCATAAATATTCTCCCGCCACCATGGTAACCATGGCCGCGACGACGAAGGGGCTACGTTACGCATGCGTTACGTCCATGGAGGATGGTTACGTCCATGTGTCACGTCATTGCGCACCAAAGATCTGCAAAAAACTTCTCGTTTGGCAAAGTCGAGAGTGGAAAATAGTTCTTTCTGCCAGAAACCTTCAATGTAAGTTACCAAACGTTTCCATTTCTTTCTTGTAAACCTTTTGCGCACACTCGTGGAAAATTTATTTTCTCAACTGAATAGTTTTTTAAATTAGAAGCGTTTATCCATTTTTTAATTTGCTGCACACTGCACGCCCAATGTACTAGGAAGAGTTTTCATCATTTAGTGTTTTTATCACCTAGTTCAGTTCTAAAAAGTGATCCGCGATTGTCCGCGGCCTCTTTCTGATCATTTTGCAACATAGTTCAGATCATTAAGGCGTTTTTTTGCGAAGTTATTACTAATTATTCAAAGGTAAACAACCGCTTGGCCTCGCAGCCTTAACTGGCAACTTCAAATATTGAGAGAGACCTTGTACTGCGTAAAAGCTATGTAGATCTATAAAACCTGCCATTTTTATATTCCATCAGATGTGTGCGATCGCTCGCTACCTATCTTTTTTATTTATAGCGTTTCTTTGTTAAGCTATTTGCACATAGAGCCGGTAATTCGAGGTTTATTGTCCATAAGCAACGACCTTTTCTCGTAAAATTATACTGTTTTATAAGCTTTCCTTTAGAGTAAGCATAGATTGTGATATATAATTTTATTCATATAACAATTCGCAGACTCAGTAATAGTTATATTTATATCCTCAGTAGGTCAGTACGTATTGTTTATTTAGGTAGTGCAGGCCCAACGTGTTTATTTATTTATTTTTTTTTTTTTTACGGAGACGGGGGGACGGAAATCCGGCAAGTTTTCTGGGTCAAGCTAAACATTGGCTGTGTATTAAGGGATTCGAGCTTTGAAACTTAGTCTCTTGTTTTATTTAATTTCTGAGAACCTTTAAGCTTCGAGAAACAACTTATTTTGAAAAGTGAATTTCAGCTATCGAAGTTCTTCGTTTTATTAATGTTTGACATTGCTGACAAGGGTCAGAATTGAAACAGATGATAGGATCGAGTTTTTTGGTGGCTTATGGCATGTATGACCTAGAGCTGCTAGGAATTCAATTTCTGAGGCAGCTTTTCTTTAGATGTATAGGGAAAGTAATGGTATGTTATCATGGATTTTTATAGAAGCATGGATTTAATGAAGTCTTTCTTTTACTGCATTTATGGCTCGTTTGTCAATAATGCTCGCAGTCCAGCTGATACAATTGTATCGTCACACTGCTTTTGCACCAGATTTCATCTGCCATCGAGGGAGTGCTGCCTGAATATGAGGCAGACAGCGTCATGAATCTGTTGGGGCAGTTTAACCTATCAGCCATGGGTGCATTGCACTAAAGCATCCTTCCTATAAAGGAGACATTGGATTGGTAGGTATCACATGCTGATATTTTTTGCATTCTTGTGTTTGCTTTAAGACTGTCACAGCTTTACTGGTTCATACTCTCTTGCATTTATTGTTTTCTTTTGAGTGCATAAAGAGTGGATATGTAACAGTCTTCATTCTAGCAAAGCTTGAAACCAGTTCGGTGTTTTTAGCTCGGAACTGACCTGTTGGTGTATCTCGCTCATAGTCTGCACTAAAGAAAAGTTTTCGTGGCCTTGTTAGAGCTTTAAAACAGGAGATTTACTTAGCTGTTTTATTGCAGCAGTACCTACTATTTCTAGTTGAGGCAAAATTTTCTAAATCTGTGTTTTAATAGCCAATGGCAGACATGGCTTCATAATATAGCTGACTGCACTGTGCATATACATATGTGTGTGTTGATGCTGAAATTCAGTTACTGGTTACTTAGACTGCCTCAGCATATGTACACGTACAGTTAAGCTTCACTTATATGAAGTTCAAGGGACCTTAGAAAAAGTTTGTTAAAATGAAAGTTCATTGATCGGAAATAAATGTGTGGAAGATTGTTTCCATTAGCTTCAAGAAACATAGGTTGATCAAATCTTATCTGAGCCCATTTATTTGTCGCTGCGCTCATTTGCAAGTGAAGAAAGAACCTTTTGTAGCACTTTTGAAAGAACAACAGTGGTCTTGAACTCAGTCTCTGTGTGCAAGCTCCCGAGAACCTTGCCCATCACAACGGCCTGTCGAGGAGAACAGGCTTTCATTTTCTCCAAGCAGATCATGGTTAACCAAAATGCTCACGCTCACAATTCTTGGCGCTAAACAGCCTAGTAAGGCTGAAGATCTGGCTTTGACTGGCTACGACTGTACAGCTAATTAAGCGTGCAAAGACAGCTATGGATTTGGCTTGTTACAAGCTAGTTTAGACAGCCAATCAACTTTAAAGCTAAATAACGGCCCCTTTTCTTCACGCGATAATGAAGAGTGGTTCTCAACATTAAAACATGCAACAAAGAGTGGGGGTTGTGGTTTTTTAAGTGCTCAGTATGACGTTGAAGACACGGGATGGCACCGCAGAAAATGTTTGAAGCGAGCAATAACTGAAGTTCATTAAAATGAAGGGCGTTTGCATAATGTTCAATGAAGCTTTGGGGGGGGGGGGGGGGGGGGGGGATTTAAGGATTTAATAAAGTTCGTACAACTGAATACTTCGTTTAAGTGACGTTCGTTCAAGTGGTATTCTACTGTATTTCTGGGACTAAACGAGAATATTTACTTTGCTCAAAGCAACATATACACAAACATTTACTTTCTTGCTAGCCGCCAGGATTTGCAATTAACTTCCCAACTCATTTTATTCACAACCAAAATAAATGCACCGTTATCCCTAGAGCCAAACAGTTACTAGCAGTAACATCACGAAGTAATATTTCGATAATTATCGTTTTTGGAAAACATTTTTCGTTTAATTGTTTTGGTGTGTTTTTGAGTTCTGCAAACATAAGTGGGCTTATTGCAGATGGAGTGGGCTGCAAGACGAAGGGAAGTATCAGTGTGGCTACCCTTTTATAGGTATCAAATAATAATGCATTGTAACGTGTAAAACCGATGCCTTTACAGCCTGCAGGGAAAACGTTCTTTTTTTAAGTTGCATGTTGTGGTTCTGCCTGGGTAAACATGGATGGTGGAGAAAGATCTTTCTGCCATAGGGTGTGAACTGTATTTTGTGCAGAAAGCCAGAGGCTGTCGAACATGTGTTTATAAATTGTTGTCACTGGGTTTTTTACGGGGAATATCCTACAGTGAACATTGCTCAAAGATGTCCCTTTAAACCTCCCTAGAATGTGGTTCCTAGCTGTGGAAAATGACGACAGTGTTCTGTAAGATATGATAATGCTATTAAGCTTGCATAGCACATGGAAGTGCCGAATGGCTGTTCGCCATGCTAATCTTTATTATCAGACCTCTCCAAGACTATATTGAGGGTTCTGTTCACAGATGATGTTTTGAAAGCTCAGCCGTGTGTACCTGAGCTTATCAATGTATTTGAAAAAGTGATCAGTTTGAATGTTTGATAATTAGAGGTATTGTATGTAAAGTGGCTCTCAGCCAGCCTGTAGTGTTTGTGAAAAAGGCAACAATGATAAAAAAGGGTGTTTTGCTAGGGCTTTTAAGGCTCTTAAATCTGTGCAACTCTGGTTTAGTACATGCATTGCCTCCTGTACATAGCTATAGTTAAATGATTTCTGTTCATTTTATTACATAAAAGTCATTCTAAAGCTTTAGATATGCTTGCTCACCTCAATTTTGTGTGTTTGAATTGTGTTCACTGCGCTTGCTATAGCTGGAAATGATGCAGTATTAGTTACAAGTAAATAAATAAAAGGAGCAACAACTACATTTCCTTTGTCCGCACATTTTTAAGAGAAACATACGTGGGCATATTAGATTTTAGTGTTGTTTGCTACTGTGTTTGATAGTGAAAGATCTTCCTATCATTGCATACAAATCTTTCAGAACCTTCTGAAATATTTTGATACCTGGTGGTGTGGAGGTTGAATTCCCAGACGGTAATGTATTATTCCTTTAGTACCGTATGCATGCATAATAGTAAACGTAACCCCATGCATATATCACTGAATCTTCCACTATGGGAGAGAATTTTGTGCACAAACATGTTACTGCAGTTTTCGTCAGTGGAGCATTGCATTTCCAATTCTGGGCTTCTCTTTTTATGCTGTTACTCAGCAACCATATGAAATGTTCCTCGTATGTTTCTTTTACTTGTGCATTTGACTTTTCCTTTTTTTATTATTCAAAAGAACTTCCTTCCTGCTGTTCTGACTAGTGTTCTCGTATGTACATGCAGTCCACTTGTTGCTTCATTCGGCCATATCTGGAGATTCCCTGTTGCCGTGGTCTGTGCCGACAAGTAAAAACTAGGCAACCTGACTTCCGGGACAAGTAGCAGTGGGACGTAGCAGCGTGGTTTCTTCAGCATCCCTGGGGACTTCTTATAAAAGAAAGGTATTTTTCCTAAAGTTTACTTTCATATGTGATCAAGATTTTACTTTGGTGACAAGCTCTTGAAAGGAAAAGATGGGCATGACTGGCACTTTCTTATTTTCTTACTCTCGGGAATACACTATTGAGACTTGTTACCTGCATATGTAGCAAAAAGTATGTGTGACTGCATATTCTAGGGTAACTGTAATATACTTCATCATTCCTTATTTTTGATCTTGTGTTCACCTAGAAGCTTGGTGTAACTGGTCTCCTTCAATAATACTTAGGTATGTGTGTTATCTGCTATGGCAAACTTAGGCATCACTCATAGTAGGAAAAATGGGAGCAAACAGACATAGTGGCATCACTTGCTGGTAGCATACACCAAAATGTATGCATACATACTGATAAGTTGCTGCTTAACATGTTTCTTTGCTTGATGTACCAAATGGCAGAGGAGAGAGTTTATTATTGATTAACAGTCTGATGACCAAGCATACTGGAATGTAAATTTCACTCCTTTGTTTCCTGGGCCCCTATTGTGATTAACGAAATGTCGAATGATGTACAGGATGAAAAGGAATACAACTAAAGACAGCAGTAGTCTCTATCTCCTAAGGGTGTTTTGCAGGTACTAGTTTGTACAGAAAGTGGTCGGAAACCAGTTAGCATATATTTGAGGAAAAAGAGGAAAATGAGTGAAGAGAGATGTGTGTGATGCTAGCACAAAGCATGTGAAATTGGCAGAAAAGTTTTGATCATGTATATTTCTTTTCTAGGTGACACCATGATAAATTTTGATATGGCTGCTACATAAAAAACACAATGTCATTGTTGCCATAAGGAACCAAGCGCTTCTGTGTCAAGCGCTTCTGTGTCAATAAATGAAGGTATGAATTTTCATCTTTTTCTTTGACCAGTCTCACTTTTCACGAAATATTACACACATATGAACAGTGAGTAAAATATGGTTAGCATGATAGCATAAGATATTAGTACTTTATATAAACATGATTCTTTAAATAACGGTGGCCAATTATCGGAACACAGTCGTTACGGTGTCCATATACATTATCGATGAGCCAATCATAGGAGGTATAAATACATTAAATGAAAATACATCCTATTGAATCACGGTGGCCAATTGTTGGAAGGGTAGTCATACATAGATCATATGTGTTCTCAAGACATTCTTTTGACGGTCGATAGCTCATTAGCATAGAATCATAAGTTATCGCATGTGAAAGGCTTAGCCAACAAATATATAAAAACACCTTTAAACTACATGGTACCAATGTGACTGTTTGGCCCAGGGGCAGCATATTTGACTCGAGATCCCAGGGTCCCTGAGGGTTTAATTTCCATCTCATACTCCGGTCTCAAAGAAGAAACCCGAGTTGGCAGCTGCTGCCAAATCAGCCATATCATGTGGCCTCGTGACGACACAAAACCCGTCGGCCAATCATCAGTGCCCGTCCATATTGCCTGCCAGCTCCCACCTGCAATAGGCATGCTCGTGATTAACGGGGCTAGGAGACTGCAGCGCCTCGCAA